>NC_092631.1:37247910-37537910 GCF_039555335.1 Amphiura filiformis
CGACAATCTGTAAACATGGTAAAGGGTGCAGAGGCCTTATTATGGTTTGGCACGGGTTCTTATATGTTTCTTATAGGCCTCAGACCAGAGCCGGAACATTTCTTTATTTATACACTTAACCTGGTTTTATCTACATGGACATCGTGCGGCATCTTCTTCCTGATTGGAGCCAGTGTCAGTAAATTCGCCAATGCCGAACTTTTTATTGCCATAACGTTTGTCCTACAAATGGTAAGAATGATATACTATTCGCCTGTTGCAGGGTTCCATGATGCAAGGAGAGCCTCGAACTGGCATGACGTGAAAGAAAGAATTACATAACTTTACGCAATGTTATATGACTATTTCAATTCCCTTTCATGCATGCTGCCAAATCGAGGCTCTCCTCACACATGGCGGAACCATGCAATGGGTGAATAGCAAACCTCCGACATTATTTACTTTTACATTATCTCTTTCAAGACGTCAAATATTAAACGTAGTTTATAGATGAGTTGACTTCTGACGTCAATGCCTGACAGTATGCGCACGCATCATCACAATTTCCATTGTTTTTTGCCTGGCAGTATGCGCACGCATCATATTTTGTTCAGGGCTCGTGTTTTTAAAACTCCCGCCACATCACAATAAGGCTATTGAACAGAGTGGTGGTTGCACGGGGTTTAGTCAATCATATCGATATACCAGTCCCTTGCCTTTATGATAAACATTGAGGTCAACTCATCTATACCGTTAAAAGCACGAGGAGTTCCGAACATATTGTGAAGCTTTTATCGTTTGTCGATTAACCCTTCGCATCCCGCGTTTTATTGATAAGGTCAATGTCCTCTGTTATATCTCGAATTGTGGTCTTGTGGATCGCGACGTGTCTTTTTTTAACGCCTTCCTTTTTACAGTGCAGTTTGCAACGCCTCTTTTTAAAGTTATTCCCAATAAATGTCCAATACAGCC
The DNA here is from genome assembly GCF_039555335.1 of Amphiura filiformis. Classification (NCBI taxonomy): domain Eukaryota; kingdom Metazoa; phylum Echinodermata; class Ophiuroidea; order Amphilepidida; family Amphiuridae; genus Amphiura; species Amphiura filiformis. The sequence continues at coordinate 37,248,862 of NC_092631.1, forward strand.
CTTTCCCTTTAATCACTGCGTTGTCTTTTTAAAGACATTTCTTGTTAAATCATGATCCTCTACATTGTTAAACTTCTGTCATATCTTTTTCAAGTTGTTTGTAGGCTTCCTGATCAACATTGAGTCATTACCAGTTTGGCTAGCATGGCTAGAATACCTAAACTTAGCAAGATATAGTTACAAGGTATGTGCAATTCTGCATAGCGACGAAATAACTATGTGTCAATTTCTTAACATTTGTTCTGTCATATCCATTCCACTGAATTTAAGAACAGGCATTGCATTGTTAGTAACATGTACCATACCTTTCTGGTCTTGAAATAAAATGACGTGCATAGCAACACTCTGGCTAATCAGTTGCTAAATCGTCAAAAATGAAAATAAACTCGACATAACATTTTTGTAACTTAAAACAGGCGTATACCGAGTTATTAGTATTTTGTGAAATATGGTGATTGCTGTTTGGAAACATTATTAACATCCTACATATGATATTAAGTTGTTCGTTTTGTTAACACAGATTTTGAGTATCAACGAGCTGAAAGGCACGGTTTTCTGCTATCCGTACCCAAATAATGCAACTTGGTAAGACTTGTTTCCGTTTTGCTTTCATTATTTGCCTACTACTCATGTCCACAATAGTGCCGGTAAAACATAAAAAAGTAAAATAGCGTCCTATGTAACATATAAAATAATTCCTTGCTTTCTCATACTGATGAATCACAGTTAAAGCCGTCCCCTTTGTATTGTGCTGACTATAGAGGGCTACGTTACCAAACATATATTTTCAATCCACTAAACTCGCACAAGGTTTTGCAGGTTAAATAAAAGTTTTCATCTCTGAAAAAAAACTCCATGATATTTTTTGGAGTGGGTCGTTTTCCTGACTAGATTAGTAAATCCACATCAAGAAGGATGACTCTTGGCATGATTTACGGAAGTGCCGTCCAAATATAATAAACATAAAATTTTTCACTATAGGTTCGTCGTTCGAAGTCCATGTCCTCCAAATGCTTTATAAATCTGAATAGGAGACATAAAATGTTGCTCAGGTCTTATCGTAAACTGCAAAGCACATTCAATGTGATGCAAATTACAAAAACAAAATCAAACACTTGAACGTGCCCATTGGCCCGTATATAAAAACCAAGCTTTGTATCACTTTGGTACTTATACTACTTAAACAACATTTGAAGGAATTGAAACAACATGTGAAGGAATTGAAACAACATCTGAAGGAACTGAAACAACATCTGAAGGAATTGAAACAACATCTGAAGGAATTGAAACAACATCTGAAGGAATTGAAACAACATCTGAAGGAATTAAAACAACATCTGAAGGAACTGAAACAACATCTGAAGGAATTGAAACAACATCTGAAGGAATTGAAACAACATCTGAAGGAATTGAAACAACATCTGAAGGAATTGAAACAACATCTGAAGGAATTGAAACAACATCTGAAGGAATTGAAACAACATCTGAAGGAATTGAAACAACATCTGAAGGAATTGAAACAACATCTGAAGGAATTGAAACACATGTGAAGGAATTGTGGAGTGTTGTTACAACCCACGTCTCAAATATTAACATTTACAAAATCTTCCAAATGTGACTCCTTTTGGCAAATCATATATTTGGACACTTGGATTTATTTCATTTACCTAAAACCGAAATTTTATTAGTCCATTAATACTCCTGAGCACTACCTGCCGATCTAACATTGCCTCTGATTGGTCAATTACATGATATCTTCACTTTAATCACCAAATCAGAATGGAGCTTTGCAAATAATTCACCCCAATTTTTTTTGTGTGGTGAAATTATTCTAAGAATATTGCTGATTGGGCCAATTGATAATGAAAACTTCTTTTGGGCCAATCGGAAGGTAGTTCTCATGGGGTTAATATGTTGCACACTTTCTTGTTCTCATTTCAGTGTGTCCGGCACCGACTACCTTGAAACCCAAGGTATAGATTACTCAGACTGGGGATTGTGGCAGAATTTTGTCGCTATGACCGTCATGTGTGTTGCCATCTTTGTACTAGCTTATGCGAAACTAAGAACAATTAAAAATTTAAAATAGCCTATTATAAAATCATTTTATGTGATGTGACCAAGCAAAATCAGCCGAAAGTCGGAAATATTGATTTTCAGATATACCCAAACAAAGGAAATGGTTTCTTTTGTTGCCTATTGTTTTGGAAACACTTCAACTGTTCATATCTTTGGAACTAAATGTCCAATTTCAATGGGGGTTTCAGCAAAATGTAGTGATAAGAATGATCATATAGAAAACTGAAAATTAAATATGCTCAAATGAAAGTACAGTGTTTGATATAAAATTGATTGGTTGAGCCCATATTTTTGGTCGAGCTATGAGTTTTAAAATATTGGACGAGACGTAGTCGAGTCCAATATTTTACAACTCATAGCGAGACCAATAAATATTGGGCGTAAAGCATCCAATTTTATCATTATTATGTTTTGGATCCAATATTATCACAACTTGGATCCATCAAAACATAATAATGTGTAATATTGGTTAGGAAAACATGTCATTTGCGAGACTTTACTGACATATAAATAACCATTCGTCACCCTGCTAGGATCATTTTAAGAATAAATACAAAATATGATTCAAGCATGCATTTATTTACTAATTTTTGCACAAGAACATATGATGATGAAACAAATTTGTTACGTAACGGATGCATACTTGAACCATCATTTTGTATACTTGTTCTAAAAATTACCAGTAACTGCAGTTTCATGTGTCAATGAAAACAGAAATATATTCGAAAAATTACATATTTGAAAGGAAATTGGAGTCCAATGAAAGAAACTACGGAGCTACAATCTAGCTCAGCTAAATAAATGCTAATGACCATACAGGGTGATTCAAAATGAAGTACACTCTTCTTTGTAGTGCTATTGTACGAAATCTATAAAGAGGAATCCGTCTAAATCCGTCTGAATGTCTAAATTAAAAAAAGAATTGTTATATTTGCGTGTACCAAACTCGAGTTATACCCATGAATAAAACCACCCCTTTTTGTAGCTGCACACGGTCTTACTTAATATACACGTAATGTACCATGTGTATTGATTGGTATGGCCCTATATTCAAATTCAAAATCCATGCCTGTGCTGCAGTTTGAATCGATACCTCCTCGTATATGGATACCTCCTCGTATAACCATAATAACTCTTATAACTCACGTGACTCATTGTCCTCTCAATGGTCCAATTAAAACTAACTTGGGAAATCTTGCGAATTGCGAAACTCTAGTAATATTCACTTATGATCTAGCAGTTCGCGGTCTTCTGGATCTTGAAGCTTCAGACTGTCGGTTCATTATCTAGTCCCATGAACTAAAAAGCTTGTTCATATTGCTTCCTACCATGTACTTGGAATCCGATCAGCTGCATGCGGTAAACTGAAGATGAAATAGACGATGCACAGTGTCATCGCCCCGATATCTTCATGGCAGAAATCGCCATGGTAGGTTGAATCCACCGCCACGCATGGCCATTTTGTTCCGACCTGTTTAATAGTTTTGAGTCGCATAATGGGCCGAAGGACATCTGACTAAGGCTACTGACAATAGCCCGGTGACCATGGGTGACTGACCTCCCTAGTGTGGGAGTGACCATGGTACGCCCCGGGAAGGAACCACATCTGGCTTCTTTAGACGAAATCATTTACGGGAGATATTCATCATTTTCTACCCCGGTATCCAAAGATCTTCGTCTCATATCAAACTCGTGCATAGCACATTCACATGTATCGATCCCGGGTATTGATTTTAGTATCGCTGATGCACCAAGTAATTATTAGCCAGGCGATGTCGGTGTGCGATGAGCTTCACGGGGACTCGATAGTTTCTTGAAACTTTGTCGCCATAATTGAGGTGCCATATTGTGCTTTGCCCGTTTTCTTTGGGTGCAGTGCAAATATGGTAAAATTGCAAATTGAAAAATTAAAACAAATCTGTTGAGGCACGTCTTGAGGCCCGCTAGGCATTAATGATCAAAACCACACCTGCAACGCAACTTTATTCTGCATTTGTTTATCGCGCCATACCAGTTAATAGACTTATAATACATGCATAGGAAGAGAAACTGTGCAGCTGCAAAAATGGGTGGTTTTATTCAAATGAGTATAACTCATGTTTGGTATAAGGAAATACAACAATTCTTTTTTTTAATCTATACGTTTTAGACTCATTCCAATGTCATTTTCAATTACATCGGATTCCTTACAGATTTTGTACAAAAGCACGACAAACAAGAGTGTATGTACTTCATTTTGAATCGGCCTGTATAATGTACAACCTGCTGTGCTACATAAACTCCTCAACAAAAGTTTGGAAATTTTTTTCAAGCTTCTATATCAGATATTTCAAATTATTTGATATTGATTTATCATGCTCCAATTTTGATAAAATGTTTGGTATCCCAGGTGATAAATTCCTTACCCATTTGTTTTTTATTTTAAAATACTATATTTATATTTTGAAATTTCAGAATAAAACCCAACTATGTTAGATTTATAATAGGGAGACAGAATACTTTCAACCCTTTCCCGCAAATGGAGATTTGATTTGTAATTGATTGTTGTAATTATTTTAGTATTGTCAGGTGGCTGTATGATCTACATGCAATTAGTGTATTCACACATTTTTGACTGATTATTTAATTTGTTTATTTCAACTGTTGTGCAAATTTGTTTGTTATGATTTAGTGATTTCTTTTGTGATTTTTTGTTAATTAACACTGGATGTTTTTTTTAAACATATTATATAAATGGAGCTTTATTTATGTAAAGTCCAAAATACGCTGGCGAAGTTACGTAATTAATCGGATTAACTACCATAGCAATTAAGTCAAAACAATTTTGAACATATCGCGCTGCACTACAAGCAGGTTGAACTAATCACCTGTGTATGTCTGCAATCATAGATTGAATACAATACTGGTCTTTTCAAAGATAGTAATCTTACAGGTTCAAGTGATCAGCATGATATTGTTCAATGCAGAGGTACCGCCTGAACGTATCAGTGCAGCACGGTATACTCAAAAATTGTTTTGACCTATTGCTATGGTAGTTAATCCGATTATTACGTAACTTCGCCAGCGTATAGGATTCGGATTAAGGTCAAGACTCTGTTTCTTCGTCTTCCTTCAGTGGGTCCTTGAACCTGCTCATTGTCTGGTTTTTTAATTATGATTTTGAAATGGAATCTTGATCTTGGGATCGAATTGTATTTTTTCCTGAATGTATTTTATGCTTTCTCTCCCCCATCAGCTTCAAGTACAGCTAAAATACAAAAAACTGAAAAAAGAAAGTTGTACAGGGATAATGTTCTGTGTCTTCAAACTTTCCACTGTTCTCATCATCATTTCACTCAGCTGAAAATGATAAAAGTTTGTAGCAATGTTATTAATTTTCTACTACATTTTCCATTTATCCCTGTGATATGGAGTGTGCCAATCATCTCTATTATTTCATGCTTATTGAATTGCAGAAGGCAATTAAATTGACAATCTGCTTTCCCCGCTACTCTCACATAAGATTTCACACCACCAAATAGAATTATATGGTTGTGCGCCCTTAATTTTACTCATTCCCAATTTATGCATTAAAATGAGCAGAAATTTGCATAATTTTGGCAAAATTTGGATCGGTCATGATTAGTAATGTACCACAGATGGGAGAGATCCAATAACTTCTAATGATTTTAAGGGATGAGTTTATAGGAATAACGACCAAACAAAGAAATTCTTGTTTAAGCCGTAATATTGTAGTCTTTCAACCCTTTCACAACTTCAGCTGTGTAACTTACAAAAATTCCCGCTAAAAAGTGGTTCTTTTAATTTTAGAAAATACATTAATAATCGCATTGGACTTTTCGTACTGATCGTACTATAAGTGACCGCCAGCCTATAATGTTCTAATCACACTATAGACTGGGATTACATGTGACGTCATTGCCAGGCAATTGGTCTCTATTGTTCCTTGTCCGGAAACATGCCCACGCAGTCAGGGACCGTGCTTTTAAAACTCCCGCCAGATCACAAGAAGGCCATTGAACTGCGTAGTAGCCATACGTACTCATTGAAGTATAACGGTAGCACGTTCCCTTACCGACTCATTATTAATGTGTGGAAAGGGGTCAGGGACGGCATTCTGACCATTCTAATCCTTTCTTTTGAGGTCAATAGATAAAAGAAAGGCCTTGAACACAGGTGCCGAGTTGTAGATAATATTTAATCATCAAAGCTGATGGCATAAGAAATTTCGAGGAGGCAGCGCTTATTATTTCTTGTAAACACAATCTAATGTGGTACTCACTACATGTAGAAGGCCGGGCGGGTCTGCAAATTAGTGCATGAAGCTAGTAAAGATATAGCTTTATGTTCAGTTTAATCAATTAAAATACTATGGCTGGATATCAAAAAAATCGCGAGGCATTAAGTATTAATTTTTATATTATTATGACAAAATCCAGTCCCTTCTCAATTGAATAGGCTCCGAGATTAGACTTTCCTTTCCAAAAATAAATTATATGGCCTAGAGGACATGATATAGGCCTAATCTAAACCCATATTCGGTATCCAGAAACCTTCACAGTCTGAGCGGCGCTTGCACTCGCATCGCATTAAACTAGACAAAGTTCGCTAAACTGAGGCCTGCTTCAATTGCCAACCTTTATCGAGGGGCGAGTTTGAGGTTTCATAGTCATCTATTACCTATAACATTTTTCACCCCGATGTGGCAGTGATGTCAACGCGTTGTGAACAGCTGTTTCGCTCGCGCATCTATGCGGTGTCTTTAAGCGCGTGCGTATGTACACCAGCGCCATCGAACTCCAGCGAGTGATGCTGCGCCTAATAAAATTCGTTTCATATCTCTTTCCCGCCATGAGTGTCGCAAAATACATCATCTCCCCGGGGGAATACAGAGTTATGTTCATTGCATTCTGGAAAACGGACATTTCGGCTGGTGCCTTCATCACAAAAAAGGAATCCCCGATCATCACGATAATGGCGCGCGATCACGAACACCCGGCAAGCGGCAGAGCGTTTCAACCAATGACATGTCTTGATTGTGTCCGTTTGTCTGCAATGCGCGTGCGCCACGCCGCTCATTGCAACCGGCATGGTAGTATGAAACCAGCACAGAGGAGTAAGATATCTTACTCCTCTGTGGAAACCAGCTTTATACTGACGTGACCCCGGATGTGACGTCACTGTCGCATCAGGGTGAAATGTAGTCTCGGTACCAGCCGGTTTGTGCTCCTCCGTCACCGTTAGTGACGGAGGAGCACAAACCGGCTGGTACCAAGACTAGGTGAAATGGTATTGAACAACGCAAACCAGCCAAATTTGTCATAAGTTTGAATAGCCATTAGAACAACCGTGAATATAGTGTCAGAAAGTCTTACACATCTTAGTATAACCTTGTCGTTAGTGTGATACTGAATGCAGCGCCATATTTGGAATATATTCGTACACGGTGTGGGCAAATAGTTGCTCAAATGTAGGCTAAGTAGGTCTAAATCATGAAAATCGCTTAATCGGAATAATACTAACCAGTAACGGACACTGAGACAGCACTACGTTTGAAGTTTGAGGTAAGTAAAGCTTTTCCTTGTTATAAAAAACAAGGAAAAGGCAGTCATTTTTATCACAACGCGATATTTTAAAAAAGTACATTTTGAGAGGGCCTACGCTGGTTCTTTTGATTCTAGTGTAAAATCTGTTCATCACATGTAGTCCGATTTGGTATCTATGGTCTCATCAAAGTCTTGAGAACTCTTTTTGATGTTATGTTGGTTAACAAAAACGATACTGTTAAAAATAGCGGTATTTATGCAAGCGACGTATCTATTGTGTAAAATGCATTGAAAATTGTCGGCTAAAGAGGGCATAAATTAAAATCGCGAAGAGTAATAGCAACAATAACTATCTACATTCCAAGCGGAAACGCTTTTCAAAAACATACCACCTTTTTCGGGCAATCGCTGAAACCGAAATATGAAATTCCAGGCCATCTGTAAAAAAGTGCGTGAGCAGAAATGACCATGAACTTGGGTCACCGAAACAAGTGTTTATATTGGTGTCAGGCCTATCATAGTGATACAACAATTAGCCCCCAATAATGGCTTTCATTTGAACCGTTATTTGTTAAACTGCGATTTTTACTTTTTGAGAAATCAATGAATGCATCAAAAAACTTTTCGAAAGTCGATTTAAAATGGCATAACCCGTTAAGCAGCCTTTTCTTTACAGAAACACTGGCATGATTTTGCCTGTAAAATAGGCAATTCCCGGACATCGTAGACTTCGAGGGCCAGTCGTAAAAAATAATGACGGTCAACTTATATTTTTTCCCAGCCAGAGGGATCAGGCAAGGGCTGATTTCAACCATCATAGCTGTCGCTTAAAACTGAGTCGCTCCTATGAAGAAAAAATGACGTTTTCTTAAGGCAAATTTAGCACATATCTCTACGGGACTCTGATTTGGTGGTGTGAGATCATAAGGCTGTGGCTTTGTATATCCATGCACATAATGCATATCATATGATATTACCTAGCAGCAAATCCTTACCCAAAGAACCACGAGTATGGCCTCCCATCAAATGCATTATTGTGATTGAAAAGTTGAAACCGAAAGTCGGTTATTGCTAAGGTTCTTTATGTATTTGTTGTTAACAACCAAATGAATAAAATATAAACTATATTAATCAAATGTATTGTTGTAGTGAATGGTATAGGCTTATATTATTCATTATTTCAAGCAATAATAATCAGGCCCTTCGGAACCGTTGCGGCAGACACTTTTTAGCTTTAAAAAATAAATACAAATTGACCTAAAAAAATTGACCCAAAATAATCCGATTTTTAATGTCATAATTTTGCAGTTTAGTTCTATTAACTTACCGTTCAAATTGAATATTCATTTCAAAAGCTCAGGCTTTTCGATTTGTTTTTGCCAAAGGAACAATTTGAGACCAGTTAGATTAAAATTGGACCGTATTTCAATTGTAAACGCCCGTGGGGCCCAAAATTGACCTTTGACATTTTTGCCTATAACTCATGAACTACATGTCGGAGACTGGTCAAACTATACATTTTCTGAATCCTTATGATGAGAGCAATATAGGGGGGAGGATATGGCTGGGTGTGGTAAGGATTTGGTAAGGGGTTCATGGGTCAGGATGGGGAGGATGGGTAAATGGTAGAATGTAAAGTGTGGGGTTTGGGTAGGGGAGATACTGTTGGGGTGGTGGGTATGTGGTTGGGTAAGGGTGATATGGATGTATTGTTTAGAGAAGGGGTGGTGGGGTAAGGGAAAGTTATGGAGAGGGGTGTCTTGGTGGGGTCAGCATGAGATGGTAGGGGTGAAGTGGAGTAGGAGTTGGGTCAGGGTGAAGAGGAGGTGGGGTAGGGGTGGGGCTTTGGAAGAAGATAGGGTTGGGTGGGCTATGGGTGAAGTAAAGGTTGAGTAGAGTGGGGTATGGATAGTGGTTGGTGTGCTGGGGATAGGGTAGAGGGGGACAGGGTGTGGTAATTAGTAGGGCTGGGTTGTGGATAGGTGGGGTGGGGTATATGGCTAGTGGTTGGATAGGTGTGGGGATGGTGGGCTAGGGATGAGTAGGATGAAGTAATGGGTAGGGTAGGGATGTGGTGGTGGTGTGGGGGGGGGGTAATGATAGAGGTAGGGATTGAGATGTATGGGGTAAAGGGGTAGGAGAGTGGTGGGGTATGGAAGAGGTGTGGTAGGGGTGTTGTAAAGCTTTGTAAGAGTAATGGTGAGGTTGAGTGGTTGGGGTAGGTGGTAAGAGTGTTGGGTTTGGGGTGGGGTATGTTGAAGGTGTATGTTAAGGTAGGTATGGGTAAGGGTAGGCTGGATGTGGTAAGGTGTATGTAAGTGTAGGGGTTGAGTAAGGGTAGGGATGGAATAGGGTGGGGTAAGTATGGGGATGGTAGGGTTAGGGTTGTTACAACTTGATGTATGGGTGTGGTGTCTGGAAGTGGGAAGGAATGATGGGGTTCAGGGAGTGGTTGGCTGTTCATTGGGGTGTCTTGGGATGGGTTCAGCATGATATAGGGTTAGGGGTAAGGTTTGGTAGGGTGAGGTATGGGGTGGTTAAGGGATCTGGATTGAGCGTTTCGACAGTGGGACATGAGAGCACATCAGACATATCGAATTGCATTCTGAATACGAAGAATGTCTTTCTGATATCAAATAATTTTCATTTTTTTGAAGTTCATGATATAATACAAATTTTATGACAAATTATAAACATTTGACATTTTTGACATTTTTGATATATAACAGTCCTTAAATTTTATAAATCTAATGATATATTCTTAAAGTGTATGAAGCTGGGAGGAAAAGCCGACGATCAATTGAAAATTGTGACCTTTCATATTGAAGATATGGATTTTTCCCCAAAAGACCAAAATTTTTTTGGTGTTTTGGGGGAAAAATCCATATCTTCAATACGAAGGGTCAAAATTTTCAATTGATCGTCGGCTTTTCGTGCCACCTACATACACTTTAAGTATAAATCATCAGATTTATAAAGTTTACTTCGAGTACTGTAAATATCAAAAATATAAATTTTTAATCATTTGTCATAAAATATGTATTACATTGCGAATTTCAAAAAAATCAAAATTATTTGATATCAGAAGGACATTCTTCGTATTCAAAATGCTATTCGATATGTCAGATGTGCTCTAATGTCCCACAGTAAATACTATCCAAACGTTCACACCCCATCCCTTAAGGAGATCCTAAAAGGCAGGGCCGAATTTACCGGGGCCAGGCCAAAATTTGGGAGGCCCCAAACTCACCGTAAACATCAAAAGAGAAGAATACTTGTGTATAATAATTATTTGTGTAATGGTTTGCCAAATATGGGCATTATAGTGGTATATTTATGAATATTGCATGGTACCTGAAGGCAAAATACATGGATGGTGTCCAGTTTGGCTCGATTATACCGCATGGTCAATAATATCGAGGGAGTTTGATATTTTATGAATGAACTGTAGTATGAATGGTAGCACACCGCCATCCAGAGCCTAGATTCACTACGAAACAGTAAAATGCTTGGTTGAAATTACATCAGTACCTGAGTCGGTTTTTTAAGTTTTGTAATTTTTTTGCACGAAATATGAAGATAACTATTCAAAACAATATTACTTGTGATATTTTGGCCTAAATACATTTGTTTAGCAAGATACGGCTTTCGAAAGGAGTGGATACGTGCTGGTGGCCTATAATACCCGTGAGTGTGTGATTATTACGTAGTCAATTCACCACACACTGGTGAATGGGAGATGTCCTCCAACTTTTTCTAGTGTGTGGCTAGGTGGTGGTGGGAGGGGTAGGGATGAGGTTTGTTGGGTAAGAGCAACGGGCTGCAACGTTCATTGTTCTATTGTGTCTTATTAGAGCGCTGACATGTTGGAAAATGTTGCCAATCAATATTCATGAGAGTGTACATTCAACGTCCAGTTTTCGAAATTGGGAGACTTGTGCTTGGCAGGTGCGAAATACATCTGACTGGGCTCTTTAATTACGTAACGCACAGCGGCATTGATGTCATCGAATGGCTGCTCAGTGCTGTTATGTGTTAAGTTTCTATAATAATTATTATTACATTTATTTTCCTTTCTTTTCTTTCTCTGTACTGGTTCTTTACTAGGCCTACACTAACTTTATCACTCCCTCGCTCTCCTTCTCTCTCTTCTCTCTCTTCCCCCTCTTTCTTTCTCTCACTCTCCCTGTTCATTCTCCATATCCCTCCTATACCCTCTTCCTCCCTCATCCCCTCTCAAGACTTCTCACATGGAGAAGCTGCCCCTCCCCCACCCCCCTTTGGGTACGCCGATATTTCTATGCCAATCTCATTCTTAAAATAAAATTAAATGGACATTTGAAGAAAAAAAAACCTTTATAGGCCTATACTAGTGTATATGCAGCGATTACCATTATAGAGTAGGCCTGCTATATAAATGTAGACCCGACAGCCTTCACATTCTGATGTGTAATCGATCAGCTGGAGCATTCAATTTATTTAAATAAAGCGCATGAAGTCAGATGGGTAATAAAAAGATTATATCGACAACTTAAGCCTCCTTTATAGACTTCAGGCCCGCACAAGCGCACATTTGGGATACGCGAGTACAATGGTACCACTTCACACATGACTGCCCTTACACATGACTGTATTGTGGTCACTTTATTTATACTCGCCTGTTGTGTAAAGCGTTAATATGATGTCGGATCAGTGACCAATTTAATGGCGGAACCCCTTTGTTTGAAACAATGGTACCACTTTTATGAATAGCCTGTCGCAATTTCTAATCGGCATCAAAGGAACAAAGCATTACATCATATATTGCTACTCTACTACTATTGAAAGCTCTTTGGGTAAGAGTATGCTGGGATTATGAGTGTGTTGATTAGGGGTGGAGCATAGGGCAGGGTAGGGATTCATATGAAAAGGTTTGACTACAAAAACGATTCTCTTATGCATCTACGCACAGTTTCCACCTCGATACACACGAGTACACAAAAATTTCCAGCACAGCGAGAATGAGCGAGTCCAGTACCTACGCAGTCTGTGTTATACTACACGGTTGAGTGCATAGCATTTTAAGAGCTGTGTGAGATCATGGAAGAAAGAGATCTCTTATCTCTTTCTTCCATGGTGAGATCTATCCCTTGGTAGGTACGCCACTGCTCGTTATTATTTATTATAATGGTTCGATAAGAATACCGTAGAATTCCGCCTAGAAGCATATATGCCTCTAAACGAGGGTTTTTTTGACGAAAGATATGAAAGGCCAATACCCATCTCAAAAACATTGCAATAGATTGGTCTTACAAATATGCATGTTTGTAAAGCCGCCTTTATCAGTAATATAGGTGTTCAAACTCCAAATAACGTTTTTGTTGAGAGTGTTTGCCTCTTGTCTCTTGTGTCAAAAAAACCTCGTTTAGAGGCATATAATGCTTGTAGACGGAATTTTACGGTATATTGTTCTGAAAATTGACTGGCATTTGAAATATTAACCCCCTTTTAGATTCCTTCAGATTTATGTCCACAAGTTTTTAATTAATCTTTCTCTCCATCCACATTTCGTACCGCGGTCCACGTCCTTCTTTTCCTATCAGCAAAATAAACAGGGAAAAAGACACATGCTCCGAGAATGTAGGTAGCGCCAAAAACGTAGAACCCAAGCTTGTAATTACCAGTTATATCACGTATTGCACCTGTGCAGAAATGATAAAAAGAAACGACTAGCAATTTAAGGTCAGTTGTAATAGACATTAGTTTGATTGAAGCTTTTTTTTTATTTACAATTGGTATCTCGTACACAAAGTTTTTGTATCGATTGTAATTCCATTGATGATACGCACTGTTACGTAATCAAGTATATGATATCATTTTCGTAATTATGTGGTTTGAAAGACAAAGGTACAGTCTTAAAGAAATTCCATCCTAATATTCAATGGGGTCAAAGGTCAACTCTCGTTACATACTGACCACCCCTCGTCTATTCGCGCGGAAGTAAAAAGTTTGATTTCGCAGGTCGAGACATATATTGCACAAACCTGTGCACTTGCACGAGGTAATTATCTGTCATACACTTATGAACGATCAGTAAGTAGAAAAATATTAACCGCTGTATTCATAACTTTTAGTTTTGAAATTTATATAATTCGCGCGCACTGAAGAGTGAGTCGGGAAATATATATACACGGGACAAACTTTACAAGGCATATAAATCAACAATAGACTGAATATTCAATTGGTTTTGTTTTTCATTCACCTGCTAAATATGCTCCAGTCATGATTCCCAAACAATCCACGAATAGCTGCATCCCTACCGCTGTCGCCAATTGTGATGTCCCAGTCAGTTGAAGCAACATGACATACATGACTGTGAATAAAATACCCGTAGTAAATCCTGTGCCAAACGCAGACACCATAAACCCAGCATAGCTATTAATTAATGGGTTCACAAAAGTAGACGCGGCAGCTATTATTAAGGTTACTTCATATAATGTCATCGGTGATACCCTGAAAACGTCAACTACAATGCCTTGAACGATGCGTCCACAAACACTTGCAATGCCGAGCAACGATAACACAAATGCTCCGTCTTTAGAATAACCACTAATAGTCATCTGATTTGAAGAATGTATAATCGCAGCCGTGTAGGCCATATTTACGAAAAATGAAGTTAAATAAACAAGAACTAATATTGGCGTATCCATAAGCAGGATAATATGACTTGGAAACCACCCAGAGGAAATCCCCGATGATTTCGTTGCACCTGTTTCGTCAAACTGCTTCAGCGCTTTGTCATCTCTATCCGGATCATTCCAATCTGCTTTCTTTTCAGGACGACGAGATAGTTGATACGTTGCACCAATGGCCACAATGTGGACAATTAAGGCGCCTTGTATCAGGAGAGCACTGCGCCAACCGTAAGTTGAAATCAGAAAATTTATTAAAGGCGGGAGAACAAAGACACCTGAAGCACATCCAGCAAACGCTATACCTATCATGGTACCGCAGTATTTCGTAAAGTATGATGTGATGATTATTGGCTGGGATATGTAGACAAGAGATGCACCAAGTCCTGAAAGAAAAAAATAACGTAATAAATGGTTCATTAGTTCAAATTAACTGCAAGCCGAATACTATACTAATAGGAATGCCTTCTTCTCATTCATTGCATTCTTCTTTCTAACTACAGATGAACCCGGGAGATGAACCAAATTTCACGCATTCTTACACCTCAATGGAGGTCATAGTTGGTTCCCATCCCACCTGAAATGTGAAATGATGCAGCTTTGGTGGGAATTTTAAACCGCATTCCATTACCCGTAGACAAAATAATGATGAAAGTTTACAACAAAATGCAATATCAGATCGATTTTAAGCGGCTTTAATCCACCCAATTGGGTGCGGATCGGATGGGACACAGTAATGACCGAATGATTTCTGACCATCACTTGGCTCATTGGATTCGTCTATAGCTGGTTAGATTCGTAACGAACTAAAGTGATGGTCAGAATTCATTCGGTCATTACTGGTCTTTCTGCACCAAAGTTCTACACTTCTGCGCCCTGTAATGGAATATGCCGGTATTGTCTGGGATTCGCACTCCAATACTTACATCAGGAAACTGGAAATGGTACAACGTGGATATGCGCGCTTCGTCTTCCATGACTATAGAACTACCAGTAGTGTATCAGTCATGCTTCACCAACTACAATGGCCAACTATAATGGCCAATTCTAGCAATTTGACCTGCGGGTCACCATTAGAGTTTGAAATAAAACCTTCCTTTAACTCTACAGGAATGGCGTGCCCAGGCTAAAGTGGAAATGATGTACCGCATCACTTTCAGACTTGTTGATATTCCACAGTCGTACCTTGTTCCAACCGTGATACTACGTGGGCACTCAATGAAAAATCATGTGCCATTAATTGCCAGGACAACTGCTTACCAACATTCATTCTTCCCAGATGGAATCAGGTTCTGGAATGCACTTCCCCAGCAGCTTGTTGACATCACCTCCCTGAAATGCTTCAGAGGGCAGGTGCAGTCCGTCCAGCTCCGCTAACTAACTTCGAGTTTTTATCGCACCTTAGATGTAGTTCAGCACTGTAAATTTCCTGCACCCACCTTGCAAAAAGTACGAATATACGCTATGTGCGGACTGTACTATATTGGAGAAGAAGAACCGGTGTTGCCCAATTTGGTTGATAAAAGCCGCTTAAAATCGATCTTATATTGCATTGCGTTGTAAACTTTCACCATTATTTGGTCTACATGTAACACGGGTGATGGATGGAATGCAGTTTAAAATCCCCGCCAAGCCTGTATTATTTTACATTTCAGGTAGGATGGACCCCGTCAATGTCTGCCATTGAGGTGTAGGAACGCGTGACATTTGATTCGTTAATACTCCCCCTTCTTCATATTTTTGATCGTCATTAAAATCATGATCTTCGTCTTCATCATCATCATTCCAGCATCTTCTTCTCCCTCATCTTCATTATCTGCTGGTTATTCTTCCTCATCATGCTATCATCATCTTCTCCTCATTCGTCTTCATCCTCTTCTGCTTCTTCCTCATCTCTTCCTCCTTCGTTTTCATAGGCGTAGATCCCGGGGGATGGTGGACAAATCAAATATCTTGATAGGGGGATGATCAATACAATCAACCCCAATGGTGACTCTTGTATGTGGGTTTCTGACCAAATCAACTTCTTATGTGACGGTACACCACGAATCATCCGTAAAGTCGGCCAGGTCAATTTTGTTTTATGTCGTGTTTAGAAAATATATACTATAGTATCATAAGCTTTAAAATGGTATATCATTTGACTTCAAATGATATCCAGAAGCGGGGTTATGGTTTGCTGAACTCTGCTCCTTCAACAACAAAATGGTACCTTTTTCGATGCTACATGTGTCTCTACATTGCTGGTAATAAATATCAAACAGTCATAATTGGCGGTCATTTCAAATCATCCCCAAGTCAATGAGGTTCAGGAATGTCCTCTGATTGTTAATCGTTGGTTATACATACCTAGACAAAATACAAACCCACCACTTGAACAGGATTTTAGCCAAAGCAAACAAAGACTAGAGCTATTTAAGGATTCTATATAGGTAGGAGACTATTATCCTCTTCAGCAATAGGATTATTGATTGGTTTAAAGCGCTGTCAAATGAGAAACATGTCGCATCAAATTGAGGTACCTATGAATACGACCTTCACACACATTTTACACTGTAACTCAGAATTCAATTTGCCGATTTTACGGCTCATTCGTAGTGTCCGACATATTTGGGCATTTTACCTAAGCGTGCTAATTTTGCCCGCTTCTCATGAGTTTATTCCAAACTTTTTTGACGCAAGCATTTGTATAATCAACTTTTGTCGCCAAAAGGTGCTGGATTCATTGTACCTCAAAAATATTTTAAACCTGCCCCCCCCCCCCCCATGTCAGGCGCCACTGTTCGTCTTTATCCTCTCCTGCATTTCCTTCTTCCATGTCTTCCGCTTCCTCATCACGAAATTCATGATTATCATATCCTCCTAATCCTCCTCCTCCTTC
This sequence comes from Amphiura filiformis, assembly GCF_039555335.1. Taxonomy (NCBI): domain Eukaryota; kingdom Metazoa; phylum Echinodermata; class Ophiuroidea; order Amphilepidida; family Amphiuridae; genus Amphiura; species Amphiura filiformis. The sequence continues at coordinate 37,266,039 of NC_092631.1, forward strand.
TTCTTCTTCTCCTCCTCCTCCTTCTACTTCTTCGTCTTCATGCTTCTTCACAAACTTTCAGTCCGCATCTTTCTCTTCCTCTCCTCCTTCTCGTATAATTTACGTGTTGGTCAAGGCAAAATGCGAATCTTACATACCAGGGATAATGCCAAGAGTGATGAACAGTGCCCAAGTTGAATTGGGTAAATAGGTGGTCATCATTCCGGCTGCTTGCAATGTACCTCCTGCCATCACAACCCACCTGTAGTGGACGTTGTTAACCACAACACTTGTCAACGGACCTGTAAATATTTCCAATATAATAATTAATGAAGAAGGGGAGCAAAGAAAATTTGGCTCACGGGATTCGAACAGGTTACCGTTTTATTACGAGTTCAGTGTTTTACCATTTTTCCAGCGCCGTGATGGACGGCGATACTGTATACTCATACCTTTGCTCGTATCGTTTTTGGCATATACAGGGTGGTCAAAAAACAACTTTACCCAATTTCAAAGTTTCATATCTCAAAATTGAAAAATTGTTTTTGCACATTCTTAACAACCATCTTTCTAAGAGTATTCGCTGAAAAAATTAATGAAAAAAATTAAATTACAAATGTAGCGGCAGTTTTAAGACAAATGGTCAAATGAGTTTCAAATGGCTGCTGCGCCCACAGCACATTATGCATCGAAAGTGCTTTTCCACCCGATGGTACGCAGGCATGTTGCAATTTTCAGATGGAATTCCGGAACGGGACGTAAAATACCTATAAATTTACGTGGCTTAAGGGATCTTTTTGTTGGACATGAGAGCACATCAGACATACCGAATTGCATTCTGAATACGAAGAATGTCTTTCTGGTATCAATTTTTTTTTAAATAAGCCGAATCGCCATTCCAACTTCCGGTTTTCGCTGCGATGAGGTCATAGGTCAAAGTGTCCTAAAATTGCAAATTGGCGCGAGCTACAAATTTCAAGTTGTCTGTAAACAAACAAATTGAAAGAGTCGCGGCTTAGCGCAGTACTGCCAGTAGGTGGAATTTTATCGATCGTCAATTATTACAACAGGAAAATGGAGCCCAGCATTGACCTTGAAACCATTGGTACGTGGAAAACCTCTGCGGTTAAAGAATATTTAGCTGCCAGGGGTTTTTCCACCAGTGGCAGGAAAGTAGCTGAATTGAGGGCACTAGCTTACGCTGCCGCTGTAGAACGAAAGCCTGTGCTCCCTACATCTGCGGAGGAACTCCGAAGTAATGCAGATGACTACCATGGTTTATTGTGCACCGAAACTGCCGTCCTGCCCGACCCCCTTGTGTTGGAGAGTGGGTGGTTGGGGGAAGAGATAGGCGTGTTTCAATGGCCACCTACCAGCCACATAGAGCTGGCCACCTATCTCTCCCTTCAACAAGGTCAACAGACAACGCGCCTCCTCTCCGATTACAAGGAGGGGAAGGCCTTCAGTTATTTTTCGTCTAACTGGCTGCAGGAAGTGTATTACCACCCCATTGACGACGCTTCACCAATAGCTTTTGTGAAAGCGAAGTGCACTCCCTCGGAAAACATAAGAGGTGCGCCCCACATAGCGTGGATAAGTTTGTTCAAGGACAGTGGCAGTATAAATTCGGCATATTGCACCTGTTTTGCAGGGTGAGTACTATGAAATATTTTGTGATACTTTTAGTATATATCTGTAGATCTAGCAGGGCCGTAGCAAGCGGGGCGGCCGGGGATGCCATGGCCATGATAGCCGCCCCACTTTTTAAGAAATTTGTTATGTTTTTAAAGCTAGCTAGGCTAGCCTAGGCTTGAGTAGTCATGGTAGTAACTAGAACTAGTGCGAAGTAGGACTAGGAACAAGCTGTCATGGCTGTAGTACATTTTTTTAGGGTGGGAGAGGGGTCGCTCTATCAATACAGGTAAATTTTAATTCTTGGCCAAGATCAAACACTATGATGAACCATGGAACGCTAGTAGCTCAGCCTCCGCAATAAAAACACACGCACATGCCACATAGCGTGGTACCATACAGAAAAAAGCATACTGCGCCTTTTTTACATTGTCATTGCGTACATGTCGATTGTACGTTACTTCATTTACCTGTGTACCGGTAGTAGAAAAGATGTTGTTGTTCCTGAGAGTGAGACTAGTTAATGTACTAGTATAGGCCTACCCACTAGTCTCAGGTTGTACTAGATAAGCTTAAATTTAAATGCATGATGCATATATATAGATGTATCATAAAATTTACTTTTAAAAGTTAGGAAACTCGGGTCAAGCCTGCTTGAAAATAGTCTAGGACTCCGGAGTATAAACCTACCGATACATTATTTTTACATGTCAGGTGCTAGCCATGAGGGCCCACGACCCCTGCCTGGCGCGCGTTGGTCAGGCTTCATGATATTTTTATCATAATACTATTTACAGAGTGTCTGTCTGTCCGTGCACTATCGTGTGCGCGCGTGGTGCGGTATCGCGTGCACGCTGAGTACAAATGGTGCGTTGGTCATGCAGGCTTCATGATATTTTTTATCATAATACTATTTACAGAGTGACATGTCTGTCCGCGCACTATCGTGGGCGCGTGGTGCGATATCGCATGCACGCTGAGTACAAATGGGTGTGTGCGCGAGTACCGACGAGTGCAGTGCACTCATCGCAAAGCATTACAGTGTGACTAACAGGTGCATCTCATCGGACCAATAGGCCAATTTTCAACACTAGTCGTTCACATTTCTCCCGATTGATTTCATTATAGAAACACTAACAGTGTATACGGTATGTCACTGATCAATGATTCACATCACGCATGCGATGTGTTTATTCAGCCCTCAATCAGTGAGCTCAGATAAAACCGGGGAGACCTGATTTTAGTATAAATGTTAAATTTTACTGTAATAAAGGCACTTCAGGCTTAGTCTTTCACATGTACACCAATGACCGCAAAAGGGCCATAGCCAAAAATGGTCATCACTCAACGTAAAATTTAGAAATTGTCACAAGAGTGAATTTCTTCTCTTAATAGACTACTTACCAAAGATTACGAATCCTGTTTGTCCGCCAATTTTGGAATGCAAGCAATAAAATACACATGTAGCGCCTCTCGGCGTGGCGGGACGGAATTGTTGAATTTGATGTTAACTACATATTAAAAATATAGAATTTTTTTGTTTATGGTATTTATAAAGGTCTTTGCAAAAATAAAGAAATAAATTAAAATATGTGTAAAAGTCCGTCCCGCCACATTTTGAGCTGATGATGGCTTTTTTTCTTGATTTTGACATGGTGGACAAAATTCCGTCCCGCCACATTGACATGAGTTTTAAAAATTAATGAACATACAATAAAGAAGGTCTATCAATATTCTGTCCCGCCACAAACTGGAATTTTGGCTCTGGCCCAAAAAGTAGAAATTTGAAAAATATTGAGGGCGTCGCTGTCCAGAGCAAATCACACATGCGGGCTATTCCAGAAATTAAAGGCATCATTCACCCCTCCAAAGTAGACATGGGATTCCAAAAGTTATTCACAATATTTTGCTCTGTGAATTCACCCGGCCCCCGGTCATTTATAGGCTCATTAATAAGGGAAGGGGTATGAACGTTTGGACAGTATTTATTGTGGGACATTAGAGCACATCAGACCCCGGCATCAGACATATCGAATTACATTCTGAAATCGAAGAATGTCCTTCTGATATCAAATAATTTTGATTTTTTTGAAATTTTATACGCAATTATTACACATTTTATGGCAAATGATTAAAAATTGACATTTTTGATATTTAACAGTACTCGAAATAAACTTTATAAATCGGATGATTTATATTAGAAGTGTATGTAGGTGGGATGAAAAGCCGACGATCAATTGAAAATTTTGACCTTTCGTATTGAAGATATATGGATTTTTTTTCCCAAAACACCAAATAAAATTAGGTCTTTTTAGGAAAAAAATCCATATCTTCAATATGAAAGGTCAAAACTTTCAATTGATCGTCGGCTTTTCATCCCACCTACATATACTTTATGACTATATCATTAAATTTATAAAATTTACTTCGAGGACTGATATCGCAAAAATGTGAAAAATATCAAATTTTAATAATTTGTCATGAAATTTGTATTATATCGTGAATTTCATAAAATGAAAATTATTTGATATCAGAAAGACATTCTTCGTATTCAGAATGCAATTAGATAGGTCTGATGTGCTTTCATGTCCCACAAAAAATACTGTCGAAATGCTCAAAACGCTCATTCCAGTTTCCTTAAAATGAAATGAAACACTTAGTTTCCCGTCACATTTTTTTCGGTGAAATATGAGGTCATGATTTCATTATGTATAATATTCAACTTGTACTAATTTTACTGTTTGTTATTTTTAGTGTATATGTTATCAAGTTTGATATATTGCAGGATTTGAATGTATTGCCAACTATTGTATTGCCAACTTCATAGTTGGCAGCCAGAAAGAAAGGAAACCAATCCAGTGCAGTGATCTTAGCCTCATACATGTGTTAGCTGAGAGCAAAATGCCAAGGACTTGTTGTCTGTTGCCTTGACGTGTTATACTTCAGTCACAGCAATGACAACAGGGGTTTGGTATTTGTTGCATAATCATCAACCGTGAGCATGTAGTGGCCTGGAGCAAGACGTAAACAACAGAAAGGTAGTTTTGTCTTCAAAGATAAGTAGTACAATTGATACAGAAAGAGGATCGACGACGACAACCTTAAAGAATGATGGAGTCCAGAAATGTAACTAGTTTCATTTCTTTACCAATACGTGGTTATCGTGGTGCCAGAAACGTAATCCTGTTTATAAATGTTGACAATTTGGAGTAACACAAATCCAACGATTCTTTGATACCAATGCTTCAGACCGATGTTTTTTAAACATATTAAATCAAGCATTCCCGCCTCCCTAGCATATGTCTGTCCGTACCGACTGGTTATTCCATATTTTAATCAGATTAATTAGTAGCTCAATGAATTTTTTGTCATTTCAGCCTTGGTCAAACCTGCAATCACATCGCAGCTATATTGTTCAAACTCGACTATGCATTTCAAAGGGGATGGAGTACCAGATCTTCATGCACGTCACAACCGTGTACATGGAACAAACCTAGTAAAATTCAAAGTACCACCATAGACAAGATTCTAGAAGGCAGAAGGATAGCAGAGATGAAATGGTCCAAACCTCATTACAGGAAAAAAGGTATAAATGAACTTTTAATGAACAAAAATCATCCTGTAGCTCAGAGATGCAACTTGAATTTCCTGATTCAGGCTTTTCTCAATTTCTTTTATCCTGTTTTAGTGCCATTCTGCAATTCTGGTCATTTGTATGGGATACTGCTTGCAGGCTTATTCAGGTTTTTTGTCAAAAGTGGACTTTCATCTCTATGTAGATGTAGTACCGTTATTATTTATATCATGACTAACTGCCAACCCCACAAACCTGATATTATGGGGCATGTCCCCCGGTGTCCCCCATACTTTTTGGCAAAATGACCCATTACTTGTTCTCTTCAGCCACTTTTGAACAATTTTGGCTGGTGGTTCCCCTATACTCTTCAAGCTGGATTGGTGCTAATATCATCTGTAACAAAAGATCAAACTAAATCATTATCTAAGTGCCAATAAATTAAACCTCTTTGTTTCCATCACTTAATTCACATGATTTTGGCAACCTGGTACCCCGGTACATATTTTTTACGAGGGATGATTTGAAGGCTTTTTTCTTACTGAAAGCCCTATATCCCCGTCTATATCATGTCTTCTGACTGTAATTTGTTTTTTGTAAAATACTTTCATAGAAAAAAGAACCCGGACATGTTAAAACTAGAATTTGTTTTTTTATGCTTGCACCCTGTATTATTTATACACACCCTGTATTTAATAACATTTGATGTTAACATATATATTCTGCATTCTATATGTACATTGTAGAGTCAGCTTTTTAAATATGTTTATGCATGTTTTAAATTGGACATATGGAATAAAAGTTATGTTCATTTGAATAAGAATTACTGACTTTTTTCTCAATTTGAAAAGTGTAACTTTTTTTCAATCAAACTTTCCTCTGTCATTTTGCAAGTATACCGTATTCATTCCAATAAGCGCCCATGCCCCTATAAGCGCCCACCCAGGGTATTTTCAATTTGCTAAAGGGTATCATTAATGTTAAAGTGACAGATAGACGTTGATACAGAGAAATAGCTGGAGGACTGCACATCCTGTGTAAACTTGCAATTAGAGAATAAATGATAGGAATTTTTATTTTGCCTATCCTCTACCGTGTGATAGACGACAGGCAGGTCCAATATTTTGAGTAGTGGATGCCGGCGCAGCTGGTATCCACTACGATAAAAATATTGGACCTGCCTGTCGCCTATCATAGGTAGAGGATAGGCAAAATAAAAATTCTTATCGTTATTCTCATTCTTAGTCAGTTAAATATTATTTTAATAACTGCAAACTATTTTTTAAAGCAAAAATTAAGTTACCGTCATAAAAACTCCCCCTTTTCTAAAATGAACGAAACTTGTTTTGTCACATCTTTTGTTGCGCGTACTGCTAGCGCGTGCGAGTATTCCGCACTGGGTCTACGCATACAACGCGATACATGCGCGCACCTCTATGAGCATGTTACGCGTTATCAACACTCTTGATGACGTGGGGTCGTCTACAGCCTGATAGACGACACCCAAAATCATGCGATTGTCCAATCAGATTATGTGTCTACTAATAAACCACTCCCACTGACTAAGAATGCATTTTCAACATCAGAAAAGCTGCTAGAATGTGTCAGGACCCTTTTATAACATAAATTCGTCTCTGATAAACACCCCTCATGAAAGATTAGGTAAACCAGGTAACAAATAAGTGCCCACCCAAAATGACTTTGTTAAGCACCCTGGGCGCTTATTGGAATGAATACGGTACTCTCTGAGAACCGCACGTGACAAAAATCACAATATTTCCATATGTATACACAAAGAGACATAATTTATTATATTATGCCAAGATTTTCAGTCACAATGTGCATTTTGGCTTTAAATTTGTTGTACAGTATAGATAGGAAAAGTATACATTTTTGGAAAGCTCCTATCACAAGAATCCAAATATGCAATTATCAAAAATAATTGTGGGACACACTCTAATCTAAAGGAAATATGTTCAAAAATTTAGATCATGAGCTTACCTATTTTTTCACACCCTGTATCACCACTTCGGTCAAGCTCAAAGTGTACGTGGTCTGCAACATTAGATTTCTTTTGAGGTGTTTCATAACAGAAGCAAATGCAATAAATTATCAGGGTTTTTCATAATTTCACCCTATGTTCTTACGCACTCTGTATACTAAGGGAGTGCTCAGAAAAACTTTAATGGTGGGTCTGGAAAAAAAAATTTCATGTTTAAAATTTTTTACCCCCCCCCCACCCATCTTCATGAACCAAAAACTTTTTGACCCGTCTTTAGGACCTAAAACTTTTTGACCCCATTATAATGACAGAGGACAGAGGAAACATATTTTCCATATATACAAAAACTTGTGGAATAAAAAAATGTAGAAATGCTTTGTCATTTTGTAAAGTAGCTCATTTATAAGCATGTTTATGCAACCCAGTATTAATAAACCATCCATTTATGATTTCATTCAGTGACAGTGGAAGTATTAACAACTTAGGGGGGGTCGAGACGAGTATTTTTTTTCTGATTCTACTGTGATGACAATTTTAGACTATTTTAGTCCAAAATGAATGTGTATTTTGCTATTTGATGGGCCAGTTCGCTCGAAGCGCAAAATTTTGCAATTGGGTCCAAGATCTGGTGATTTTCAACATGCTAAAAAAAGAAGATGCTCAGGACAATTATTGCTGTATTATTTTTCTTTTAAGATTTTTAGGGGATCCATGTCCTCCATCGAAAAAAAATAGATGGGGGTATGTACCTCTGTTCTCCCGCTTCCAATGCCTAGATTGGAATGCCACATGATTTAACTGTAAAGAAATATATGGCCAAAATACAGTGATGATAATCTGTACTACAAGGGCCTAAATTACAAAATTACAAATTAAAAAAATGTAACATGTCAATGTCAACACTAAAGAAGAATGAAGATATTGCAGTCTTTTAAAATTTTTATTTCCCCCATCTATGTGCCAAAAAACTTGTTAACCCCCCACCCCTGTTCATACACCCATAACTTTTTTCCCCCCCCCCCCCATTCATAACTCTAAAACTTTTATTTCCCCCTACATATGTAATTCCAGCCACCCAACCATGGTATTTCTGAATACTCCCTAATTTGTTTTTTGCAGTTGGTTTCCTTGGAACATTTAGCTTTCTACAAAATGTATTCTTTGCTGTTATTGGATCTATAATTTTAAATAGATGCGCGATCGAGTATCAAAATTTATTGATGAAACAAAGTATGACCACCTCAAGACGCATGGCCATAAGTATGTACAGGGTGTCGCAGAATGATGTATACCGTGTAACCCGTGTTTGAACAAATTATCAAAAAAATATAGTCAACAGTGTATCTAATTTTAATAATGACACATATGTTCTCCTACTGATACTGTGACTTTCATGGAAATAGCTTGATTCGTTTTGGCATGATGCTGCTATTTACTGAAAATGGACGAAAATGGCATGTGTGTAATTTAAAGCGCAAAGGCTTCATAACACATGGATCCTTTATCACCATTGTCCAGCCGCACTGTGTAATATATTGGAGAAATCCTACATTCTAATTGGGCCGTTTCACAATCAGGGTACATTTCAAAATCCATGTTTCTTAGCATCCTGCTGCTTAATAATGAAAGAAGCTGTAGGATTTCTTTCAATTTATAAATGAAGTATGCCTACTCCCCTTAAAATCACACATAACAGAAATCACACAAATGCCTTAGTTTTTTCATTATATGGTGAAAAGATCACTTTTTTTGACATTTTGCTAATTCATCTTCAAAAAGCACATTTTGAAAGCTGTAATTTATATAGTAAAGGAATTCTAAATTTACTACTGGGTGACATTCTAAATATAGTTATATGCACCTAAGTTTTGAAATTAAAATCATTTGCATATTTTGAATCACAGAAGAAAATGCGACCAAAAGAATTAAGATTTGTCAAAAATCTCCAAAATAATGTCCCCTCCTTTACATTTGATTTTATGAAGCACTATCAATCAATTTAAAACCCTTCCAAATTGTGCAGAATTGGTGAAAAGTTTCATGTGTATCCTGTAATTCAAAGTACCAAAAATCATGATTGTACATCAAGTGGCGGAGTGGGGACGAGTGTTACCAAGTGATGTCAAAAAAACCATGTCCCCTGCTTTACAGCTCATTAGTCTCTCTGCAATATATTTTTGCAGTTAGGTACCATGTTTTTAAATTACATTTTTAATAGCTCAAGGTGCAACCATTGTAGGGATTTTTTTTCTTTTGCCACATCCAAAAATGTCCCCTCCTTTACGCTTAATAATACAAAATCATCACTTCGTTTAATTTTATATATTCCCACACGGATAGAGTGGTGAAAAGTAGTTAAATTTCATAATAGGAACTGCTGATGATAATTAAGTGTGATTTTTGGAGAAATAATTTGCAATTCCAATTTTAAGATTTCAGCCTGTCCAAAAAAATGTGCACCCCTCCTTTACGATCAATGTTTTTTGCATTTTATTCAAATAATAGGATTGTCTTTGTTTGAACTAAAGAAAAGTGAACCTAGGAAGAGGGGTTGGATACTAACAGACATAAAAATATCAAAATCCACTTGGTCAATGTTATTATTTTGATTTTATGCTCCAAATAGTCAACAGAACTATGTAAAGTAGGGGACATTTTTTGACACATTTTCCTTCATATCTCAAAAACGCTAAGTATAGCATGACCGCCTAACTTGAAATGAGACAAGATACTAACACACTGCTTCATGCAAAATGCATATTTGTGTAGATTTTACTTGTTTTGGTAAACTTGCAAGTAACTTCTCTTAGTCAAATTCAATATTTGAACCACTTCCATCAGTTAACATGATTCTGCAAAAAATTGATGTTTATACATAATATACAATCTGTATATCATTTGAAAGCTATATTTGTCAGCTATAATATTAGACAACTTTGGAGTTGAAAAAAAAAGGCAGTATCAAATCATTGTAATGCTGTTTGTAAAGTGCTTAAGGCCAGTGTAATGGGAGAGAACATGGACCTTTTCGAGCATCATTATTTCTGAATTGTATGTCAAAAGTATATCAAACTATACATTTTTGGAAAGGAAATGAGTCAAGGAATCCCATGGTGACGTCGGATTTGTTCAAAAATCTCGAGTTTTTGGAAAAAATCACAAAAATTCACTTTTTTTTGTGACAACTTAGAAAAAAATCCGCTCGAGTAAAAAAAAATCAGTTAGCTTTTCATAAAGAAGAGACATGAACTTAGGGAAGGTTTTTTATTTTTTTGAAATTTATCTCTTTTTTCGTTTTTTTTATAAAAAACATGTGAAAAAAGCAATTTTGTCACTCTATTAAGCTAAAATTGCACAGAATGGTGTATATTTTTGTTTAAAACAAATATTTTGAAAAAATGAGAAAACCTTCCCTAGGCTTTGATGTACTCTAAACGATAGTGCAAAAAGTTTACCTTTTGCTTGTATATTTTTCGAGTTATCTTGTCACAAAAATCGTGCAATATTGTCAAAAGTGAACTCTGAGAAATCGACGTTTTAGTAAAAAAATATCAAAATTATGCACAAAATGTCCTTATATTTTAAAACGGTAAGACTTCCACGCTTGTAAAAGCTGTATCTGGTGCATGGTCTAAATATGCATTTTTTTGCACCAATAAATCTATAATGTCTGCTTTAGTGCGCCAAAATTCAAAATAATTAAAAAATCTAAGTGGCATTTTGACTGCAAATTTTTGTTTTGTTTACACCACATTTGCTGGCGTGAACAACAAACCGAATGCGCCTAGACGTGCGTTGGACATACGCGCAGAGAGTTGCGCCTGGCGTCACGCTAAGCGAATCGCGCAGCGTAATCAAAAATATTTCGCATTCAAGCATTTCTGACTCATTATTTCCGCCAATTTACTAAGCTGTCTTGAGCCATGTGACTTTTTAGAGTTGAAAAGAGTGAAACAAATCAAGCAAAAATACGAGTAAATATTAGCAAGTTGTATTTTATCAGTTTCAAGTGAAAGAATATATCTTAGTGTTGATAAATATCAAGAAATCTCAAATTCGGGCGTGAACGAATGTGTCTTCCATTACTCTGGCCTTAAGTGGCTAAATAATTGTTAGAACTTGAAAATTTGATATATAACCACTTTAACATTTAAAACAATCACATTAAGATACTCTGATTTTGCACCCTCGTGACACCCACTTGTGTACCCGGATTGTGAAACAGCCCAATTATGATTATGAAAACACCAAATTTGGTACAGAATGATGTAGAACTTACAACGCTGAATAATTCTTAATTTCGTGATCCTAGCATAACAACTCCTGTATTCCATACAAGGATTACTTCGTAACATCATAAATAATCAATAGATATAGACTATTTAGTAAGTAATTTTACAGGTTTTCAGAATAGGTTCTGTAGTTTTGTCAAAACCTGGAATTCACCATTTTCGCGCAATATCCTGTAACTTCTATTCAAAACGTCCAATTTCAAAAATCTAAAATTCCTAAGAAATCTAAATTTATGTAAATTTTAAAATTTAAAACAACTTCCAATGCTACCATCATTAGTAATGCCCTTCATACCTAAAAATTACAACTTTCCCGGTCTAAATCATTCTGGGACACCATGTACTACCATGGTGTGATACTTTATGCTCCAGGGACTTTATGTGCAAGATAGTTTCCTTTGACTTGGGTATTTACCTAAATCATATCAAAAGACCGATTAATTATACATTTTGATGAGGAATCCTGTCACAGCTAAAATAGATGAATTCAAATTTAAATAAAAATTTTTAAATAATAATATGCCTATTTTAAAAATTGTTTTCTTTGCAACAGCACATGCATCACCAATCAACTCACAACTAAGGAAATCTTTCAAACCCACACATACACCAAAGCCTTCTGTACATCAACTGGCAGATGTGTTTCGAGGTGTTTTACCCAATGCCTGTGTATTCACTTACATGCCAATTCCCACACCGCAGTACCACCCAGCCTCATCGGTCCAGTACCCAGAAGTAATAGTGAAAACATCAGCATCTGTTCCAAAATCAATACCAGAAATGGCATCAATAGACTCATCTCTAATTAATAACCTGCCTCCACTGTCAGAAGATGAAGTGTCAGCCTTGGTACATGCGACAAAAGGCCAGGCTAGTAATCCAATGTGGCACCAACAGAGAAAAGCAAGGATTACAGGTTCCAAAGTGCACAACGTACTGACACGAGTCAATACCATGCAAAAAAAAGACGTTGATGTTACTCCCTTGGTTGGCAAGGTGATGGGGTATGAGGAATTTCAGCCTCCTTCACACCTCCCTGCATTAAAATATGGCCGTCTGAAAGAACCGGAAGCAAGGGAATCATACAAAAAGTCCTTGTCAGATGGCCATATAAATGCTGGTGTGGAGGAGACTGGTCTACATGTCCATGCTACCTACCAATACATTGCAGCAAGCCCAGATGGCCTTGTTTCCTGCAGCTGCACACCAAGCTGTGGAGCAGGATTAGTTGAGATTAAGTGCCCTCCGAGCATTGCTGGCTGTCATCCAACTCCAGAAAATTATCCTCACTTAATCATCATCAATGGTAAAGTCACACTCAATCCAAAAGATCCTTATTACACGCAAATACAAATGCAGCTAGGAGTAACAGGCAGAAGGTGGTGTGACTTCTTCGTCTACACTGGTGAAAGTACATCGTTTGTAGAGCGTATAGACTTTAACACCAATTCTTGGAATAAAATTAAAGAAGCATGCATTTATTTTTTCAATAATGCTTTGGTCAATGAACTTATCATGCACACTACATCTCCGTCACATAATGCACTGCCATTTCCGTCAAGTGTGTCACTGCCATCAACATCAGGTACTATGCTGCCATCTCCGTCACATAATGCACTGCCATTACCATCAAGTGTGTCACTGCCATCAACATCAGGTACTGTGCTGCCATCTCCGTCACATAATGCACTGTCATTACCATCAAGTGTGTCACTGCCATCAACATCAGGTACTGTGCTGCCATCTCCGTCACATAATGCACTGCCATTACCATCAAGTGTGTCACTGCCATCAACATCAGGTACTGTGCTGCCATCTCCGTCACATACTGCACTGTCATTGACGTCAAGTGTGTCACTGACATCCGCATCAAGTACAGCACTGCCATCTTCATCACATACTGCACTGCCATTGCCATCAAGTGTGTCACTGCCATCAAAATCAGGTACATCGCTTCTATCAACATCACAGAGAGCAAAAGGCAAAAAACGGAAAGCTAAACGTAAGGAAAACAAGCCGGTGTACATGTGCGGAATATGTAATGAACAATGTAAAGATATTGATGACATTACAGACAAGGATGAATATAGTGTTTGTTGTGAGATCTGCAGAATGTGGCATCACTACATCTGTGTGAAGTTTGATCCAATAGAATACGAGGATGAGGACTGGATTTGTACAAATTGTATTATTTCACTGACACATCAAAATTCACAATGAATGAGATTGAGAAAACAGTCACATATATTATTGTCTGGTTTGTGCAGGGATTTATTTTGAACTTATTTCAGATGTAATATGCTACCATAGCCCAAAGTACAACCATACATGTAGGTATTAAATACCTACAGTGCCACCGCTATTACATGTATTACATAGGGTCTATGGTGTCACTGAAATGTGTACCAAGTTTTTCAAATTATAGTGTTTTAATACCTGAACAGGTTGCCAGCTTATATGATACATGGTTAAATAAAAAAAGGTGGTGATCTTTCAAGGCTCCAGCTTATTTGATGCAAGATGATCTGCTGATAAGGTTTTTGATAAACTGAAAGCATCGAAAAAATGTACTTGCCATTTTGCATAAAACATTCTGCACTATGCTATTGATTTTAGTATTATTTTCTTGAGGTCAAAGATTCCATTATAATGAACGTTGCTTCATAATTTGGATAGAGGGCACTTTGCGGTAAACAACATGCTCTTCTAATTAAAACTTTTGATGATGTAACTATGTAAATAATCATGATGGAACCTTAGAAAGAAAACTTTTGGGCATTCTAAAAAAATTTTCATCTGATGACCATGGCACTTGGTAATTTCAAGAAGCCCTTCGTAAATGTACACGGTATGAAGGTGCATATCCCTGAACAATCTGATGACAGCATTTGATGTTATCATGTAAAAAGTTTAAATTTCTTGAGTAGGTGCCACTATGATTATAGTTACAACACTAAAATTTACAGTTGAAAGAGTGTGTGCTTTAGCAAAGGATCCTCTGTCCTCATACCTTAATTTTGAAATATCTGGTGCTTGCAGACTGAACTTTAAAAAATGGATTATTTGACACAAACAACATATTAATCATCAAAAAAAGACATGGGATAAAATTATTTATGCAAAATGACATTTATTTCTTTCAGATCCCCCTGTTCAAATAAGTTTTTCGTGAATCTCGTCAGACACCTCATTTTTTTGGCCAACCATGAAAGATCTTAGTATTTAGCTCTAGCTAGGTCCAGAGATACTCCAAATCTGGCCTTAGGGTGGGGCGAAAAACAATTTCTTTCTCGGATCGACTTGGAACTCTCTGAGAATTTTACTGGGATACATACAAGTATTGTCCTGAAATATAAGTAAGATCAAAGCATGTTTCACCCAGGCAGGCAGTAGATTTTCACAAAATCCCTACTTATTTGCTATTTCTTACTGTATAAATATAGCGAAATAGGTAGGAACAACCATGGGTAAGTAGGCATTCAGATGACATCATAGCCAATATTCAACATCTTGGTTAGGTTGCTTGGACCCTCTAGTATACCACCAAATAGCATGCAGTCTCCAATTGGTTAACATTATTTTTGCTGAAGACATGTATTTAATTAGATATTGATGATATTTGAGTTGCTAAATTTAGGGGGTAGGGGTAGCATTATGGAGCATTTCCCCAGTTTTACTCAGTCAAATTTCAAAATTTTGGTCTTATTGCATAGATATGAGCTATAGAATTGCCAAAAATAAATGACATTTTGGTTTGCCATGTTTTGACCAGAGGTCAAAAGGTCACAAGGCCTTGAAAATGACTGCAAATCAGGCATCACATGACATTTTAACCTGGTCAAGTGAGAGCTGCACTAAAATCATATTTCATGTATTTTTTGTACTTTTCCAGTTCATGTAACAATTAGACCAAATTGTGAAATTAGAAAGAGTAGAACTTGGAAATTGCTCCATAATGCTACCCCTACCCCTTAATTTAGCAACTCAAATATCATTAATATTTGAATACATACATTAGCAGAAAATAATGGTAACCATAAGAGTTATACAGTTAAGAAATAGTAAATAAGTAGGGATTTTGTGACAATCTACTGCCTGGGCTAAGAATGCTCCGATCTTACCGATATTTCAGCACAATGTAGGCCTACCCTAGTAAAATTCTCCAAGAGTTTATTTTACAGGTTTCATATTTCACAAACTTTTAATGTGTACAAGGAGTAAACTATGGATTTTGTGGTCCACATACATGTAGGATCCCATGCAACCGTTTTTGACAACATGAAAGGTGCCAGCCAGGTCAGAATTAATTGTTAGAGTCTCCACTATCTGAGAACCTGGCTGACATTTCTGAAAAGTGATGTGAACATTTATAACTGAGATATTTTGGTTCAAAAATGTTTTACATTCATATGATGCCCATTTTTACAATACAATGCATTTTCTTTTTAAATGTACATACATGTATATCAATGATATAAAATTGGATGGTTTTCACCCAATGTTACACAAATTTATTTTTAAACTCATAGCGAGACCAATAAATTATGTTTGGGGTGAAAAAATCATCCAATTTTATCATTATTCATGTTTTCAAAATCTTTTCTTGATCAAAAACATGACCTTTGGTAAAAAATGTGATTTTTGGTTAAAAATGTGATTCAAAAATAAGATTTTTGGTCAAAAATGTGATTCTTGATCACAAATGTGATTTTTGGTCTCAAATGTGATTCAAAAATAAGATTTTGGGTCAAAAATGTGATTCTTGATCACAAATGTGATTTTTGGTCACAAATGTGATTCAAAAATAAGATTTTGGGTCAAAAATGTGATTTTTGATCATAATGTGATTTTTTGTTCAAAAATGTGAATTGTTTGGTCAATAATCTGATTTTTGGGCAAAAATATGATTTTTAATAAAAAATGTGATTTTGGTCAAAAATGAGTTTTGGTCAAAAAAATTTGGAAAACAAAATTTGTTGGGAAAAAGTGAGCCTATCCAACACAGTCCACGTTTTGAGTCCAAGTGTTGATTATATTGGACTCTTCAACTCTTAAGGAAGATTCTGAGAACATAATAATGTATTGATTTTGAAGCATCTTGAATTTAATTTGGTTCATAAATGTGACACGATCTGGTCCATGGGGGCCATAGGCGGCAAATTTGAAACTGGAAGGTAAAAATATTGAGAAAAAAACAAGAAAATACATAAGAAAATAAACATTAAAAAACTTCATAACTTTAGAATCCAGTATGCTAAACCTTTGGTGTTTTCAGTAAATAATAGCTTATTGCATATGTAATGTAATAATTACAGTAATTCAATTTTAAAAAATGCCTCCTTTGGTCACCATGGATCAGATCGTGTCATAAATTTAGAGATTTCATTAGAATTTGCCATATTTGTTTTGCAGCACAAATTGTGTACTGGTAAATCGTTGGCAAAGTGCAACACTATCTTAAGTGCAGTAGAATACAATAGATGCCTTTTGTAAAACACCTATTGTTTGCAGCACAATCCCCTCGTGCTGCATTATAATTTATATTAAGATGTTCTGTATACTTTCCTGATGGCCACTTTAAAGCTGCATGATGTAGTTGGGTGTTTTTTGATTGAAAGTACATACATTTATTGAAATGTTGAAAATGGCAGCTATTGCATTCTACTGCACTTTGATGGTGTTGCACTCTCCCAACGAAATGTTCCAAATATTATAGCATAGGAGCTAATTCTCATACAGGCCATATTGTTAAGGATTGAGTTCAACACCCATGTAAACCAATGTTTGAGGTGTTGGGAAAGTCCCTCTAGATCACTGCTAGGGGCTCAAATTTTAGGGTACGTTATGCGCTAGAGATTACAAAAGGTCACCAAACATGGGTAAAAAACTAAAAATGCTTTGATCTTGAGTGATATATGAAATCACTCGTCTGCATAAGAATTTGAGATGATAAGAAAATGTATACCGGTAGTTTGTACTGTCTACGACCTATCGTTATTGAGTTATTCTACAAAAAACTCATTTGTAGGCAAAATTGCATGTTCTTGGTTACCGAGTCTAAATTTCAACTTACTTTGATTTGGGCAAAAATGTCGGCAAATTGCTCATATTGAGGTTTTTTTACCCCTGTGTGGTGACCTTCCGTGACCTCTAACGAAAAATGTACCCTAAATTTTGAGTTTACTACCCCGCTAGCAGAGTGTCTATATCAACACCCATATGGTATCAAAGGTTGGTCAACATGGGTGTTGAACTTAAACATTTTTCAAACCCCTTGCTCCTAGACTATACAATTTGAGCATAGTAATTATTTATAGCCACATGATGGCTCAAATAACGATTAGCATATATGTGACCAGCTCCAACAAAACCTGGAACAAGTCGCCAAACACGTTTTTGAGTTATATGGGCCTTTGAAATTCATAATTTTGTTGTATTTGACTGTGGGACTAAGTGGATTTTCAAATCCATAAAAGTTCTTATTAAAAAGAGGTATATTTTAATCAATAATTAACAGTTGAACTATAAACATCACCATTCAATCCTGTGTAAGGTGAAACTAATTGGCCCATTACTCAGAATAGCAATTTAGCAAATTTTAAAGCTTACTGTCTATTGCTTACATTTTTATTCAAATTCTGAAATGTCAAAAATGCGACTTGTTCCTGGTTTTGTCAGAGCGGATCAGAGATAAATATACTTTTTAGTATTTGAAGAGCTTTGTTTCAAAACCCCTTACATCCACTTGCCCATTTTTGAGAACACATCAAAATATCATCAAAAAAATCACTGATATATGGAGGTTTGCAACAAAAGCAGTTTTTGGCGGGATACTTGGGTAGGATGAGCATCCTGCCAAAAACTGCTTTTGTTTAAAAACACCTTATATCAGTGATTATTTTGATGATATTTTGATGTGTTCTCAAAATTGGGCAAGTGGATGTAAGGGGTTTTGAAACTCTCTTCATTTGTCTCAGCTGTCTATTGTCACAACTGCAACTTTATTCATGCTTTACAATTTTAGCACAAGGTTAAGGTTGATAAATTTGATTATTTTTGCAAATAATATACATAATTTTGTTGTTGTTATTGTTTGAGAAAAATGCAAAATTAGTCACAAAATTGATTAAGGGGGTGTAGTAGTAGTACCACCTTAACATAAATATACTATGATATAAAATTGGATGGTTTGGATACACAAATTTATTGGTCGAGCTATGAGTTTTAAAATATTGGAAGAGACAAAGTCAAGTCCAATATTTTAAAACTCATAGCGAGACCAAAAAATTTTGTATTGGGTGAAAAACCCATCCAATTTTATCATTATTATGTTTTCAGGATCTTTTCTTGGTCAAAACATGACTTTTGGTAAAAAATGTGATTTATGGTAAAAAATGTGATTTTTTGGTCCAAAATGTAATTTTTGGTCAAAATTGTGATCTTTTGTTCAAAAATACGATTTTTTGGTCAAAAATATGATTTTTGATCGAAAATGTAATTTTTTGTCAAAAATGTGATTTCGGTCAAAAATGAGCAAGTCAAAAATGAGTTTTGTTCAAAAAATTGTTGAAAACAAAATTTTGGGGGAAAAATTGAGCCTATCCAACACAGTCCAAGTTTTGAGTCCAAGTGTTGATTATATTTGACTCTTCAACTCTGTACAAAGTATAGGAAGGAAAATTCTGAGAACATAATGTGTGAAATTGGAGCATTAATATTTATAATATGTGACCATATGCCACAATGTGATAGATTCTGTTTATTGCAGATTTTGAAAGAATGCACTTCAGCTTTAAACGAAACCTCAACCAGCTTCATCGGCCATTAAGTGAAGTTATGGTTCATCAACGGAATTCCTATTATATTTGTCATAGAAATCCATATACTGTTTTTGATTGTATCTCAAAATGGAAAATTCTGTCTTTACGACCAGTTTGTGGTGGATGGGCACATATATCATATGATGTAAAAGGTCCTCTATAGTGAATTTAACAAGAAATTTGTTGTTTGTGAAGCCTGACCACATGATAACAATACAAATCATACCATTTGTGATTTGATGCACCCATTACCCACCAAAGTTTGAGCAACAATACAAATTACAATACCACTTCCACTCTCCATTCCAGAAATATACAGCACTAAATATTTAGGTCAAGTTTTGTCAGTTTTTGGAAATAAGAGCTAAAAAATGCATTTTAGGTTGTTTTCAAATGATGTAACCATCAAGCCATAAGATTTGTGAAAACCCCTAATTTCAGGTCATGCATTTTACTTTTTAGGGTGTTTTCAAGTGTTGTAACAATCAAGCCATAAGACAGGTAAAAAACCCTAATTTCAGGTCATGCATTCTAGTTCTTGGAAAACTTATTTTGACCATCCTTTATTGAATGATTGGACTTGTGCCAAGTCATAGAATTTTGTGATTAACAGAAACTATGCAAAATATGAAGTTTTTGACCTATTTTCTCTCAAATTGCATCTAAAGGATTAGGATTTAGTTATGTTTCATTTGACAAAGCAAGCAATCATTTTTTAATTAAAAAAACAGACAGAAAATGTGCTGCATTTACCAGTAATGGGAAAGAAATCTGGCTTGCTTTCTGGAAGGCAAATTCGAACCTGATGACCATTGAGTTTATGTGGTGATTGTCATACCATCTGATCAAGTGACTGAGCTGTAGAGTGGATTAATATAAATTTAAGCAAAATATGCAAATAAGCTCATTAATATTCATAAATATGCAAATAACATGACACAAAACTATACAGCACACTAGGCCACCATATCCAATCACCAAACCAAGTTTGAAGTTGATCGGTTATTGCGTTTAAGACAGCATTCAAGCTTTGACTTACGTTTGGCGGACAGAAGTGCGAAAAAAATTAATGGATTCTCTAAAAAAAACTCCTTCAAAACTGGAAGGTTTAAGGCTAAACAAACACAAACTTGCTCTTGCCAATACTGTACCTCCCTCTAGAGCAAGTTTATGTTTATTTAGCCCTAAGTATCCACATTTTGAAGGACTTATTTTTTTAGAACAAATTTTCACTCATATTTGAGGATTTCAGGAAGAAATATGCCTGTAGGCCTACAGTGCTATGGGGAAAAATTGATAAATTTATGCATTTGTTATGTCAGATTCAGTTTCTACACAAAATTTCACTCTACAAAAAAGTTCCTTTAAGTACGCTATCTTTCACTTTATGTTTTCACCATTCTGGCCACAAAAAGTAAGTCAAAGCTTGAATGCTGTCTTAAGCTGCAGAGTGGATTAATGAAAATTTTTGGGGAAATTATGCAAATAAGCTCATTAATATTCATAAATATGCAAATAACATGACACAAAACTTTACAACACATCAGGGTACCACATCCTATCCCCATACCAAGTTTGATATAATATTGGATGGCTGAGCATGATACCATAACATATCCAATGGCGAGTTCGATATTTGTATGACGAATCCGATATGTTATGGTATCATGCGAAATAAGCCATCCAATATTATCATTATTAGGCTTTCTGAACTCCTAATAACCCTAAAAACATAATAATGAAGTTGATCGGTTACTGCTTGGTTGGAGCTGCAGAGTGGATTAATGAATTTGCAACAACCAGTAGTCCAGTCAAAGCAGGTTTTGACTCGCCACTAATTGCAACAGAATTTTTTTCACTGGTATGAATGTCAGAGATGTCTCCTGAAAAGCATACAAAAAGTAAACTAAAATATACTTGGTGGAAAGGTAGTTTTTGGCGGGAAAAGGTCATACAGGGGTCAAATTTCAAAATCGCTCCAATCATTTAAAATACCAAATTATTCCTCTAGTCATAAGGATTCAGAAAAAATATCTGCCATATCTGTGATGTATGGTTCTTGAGTTATAACTGAAAAGGTCAAAGGTCAAATGCTGGGTTCAACAGAGGTCAAAAAACTAAAAATTGTCTGATTTTAACCAAAATGGTCTCAAATTGTTCGGCTTGCAAACATAATTCATTTAAAGAATATTTGCACTGTTTAGGTTGTTTAATTACATGCGTAACATCGAAAACTAGGTCGGGTCAATAGAGTTCAATGGTCAATGACCTCTTTTACCCTGCTACCTAGGTAACGAAACATCCAAGATATGGCAAACTATTCTTATTTTGGAGTGTTTTTAAAAGACGAACACATTGAGACCATTTCTAAGGAGTTCTGAGCATTTTTTCGAAGTTGACCCACATGGAGCCCAAAATTTGACCTTTGAACTTGAGAATGGTACATCACAGATATGACAAACTATACTTTTTTTAAATCCTTAAGACTAGAGGAATAATTTGGTATAGTTTTTTAAATGATTGGACCGATTTTGAAATTTGACCCCTGTATGGCCTTTTCCTGCCAAAAACTACCTTTTTCCACCAAGTATATTTTAGTATATTTTTTTGGTATGATGTTCAGGGGACATCTCTAAAATGTTTAAAAGTGAAAAAAATTCTGTTGCAATTAGTGGTGAGTGACACCACTATTTTGTTTAGACTGACTGGACTACAGGCACACATCTGTATGATAACATAAGCCCCACATTATGTATGGGGGCCAAAAAATGAATAAAACCAATTTCAGTGTTACAATGTTGTTCTGCTGAATATTCAAGCATTACTTTAACATAATCAGTGTGATTTTCAGAGTCAACATTGTGATGGCGAATAGCAACGTAACTTCTAACGGGTCACCAAAGGTGGAAACAGATTGGCTAATGCAGCACATACAGTAATGATGTCATCAATAAGAGGCAACAGCGAAATTGGTACTGTCTTTTGAAGGATCTGGAACAATTTCAGTCTACCGATTGCTCGCTCAACATGAATTCTAAGATTTGCTACTTTCTTGGTCTTCTTCACTTTATCAGCTGCCATCTGGCGGTGACCCTGTGATGCTGGTGGAATTTCCAAAGAACAAAATCTCAAAATAAGCTCATTCTGTATTGGAAAGCCCCTATCTGCCATTACCGTATCCCCTCGATCTAACAACTCGTAGAAACCTGACTTCTGAGTAATATAACGGTCTGATGACCTCCCTCCAAATGCTTTTGATAGGAAAGAAATCATGCCATTTGGAGCAATAGCAACCAAAATTTTGGCTGTATTGTGCCTCTTGTAATCTGACCATGTCAACGCTTGCAGTTGAAGGTCGCGTGGTCGCTCTATATAGAACTCGGTGCAGTCGATGGTGCATCGCAGAGACGGGCACATTGATTTGATAGATGATGGCATATTGGCTCTAATTGCTGCTCTGTCTGGCCAGAAAATTAAGGGTTGTAGTTCTCTTGCCAAAAACTTAATCCAAGTGTTAAAAATACTAGAACAAGTGGATGCTGCGATACCAAATAAAGAAGCCAAAAAAATATTGGACAAAGCTAGCCTTAATTTCATTAAAACAAGAACAATCTCCTCATCTATAGTTAGTTTTCTCTTTGGTCCGGTTTTAAGGGGTGACCTCACAGGTAATTTCGGAGTCCTCTTTGGAGATTTCCCGATACGTTTGATTTTTGTTGACAGCACTCTCTTCTTACCTTTCCAGTACCGCATTTTTTGTACTTTGGGTTTGACAAATTCACCTAGTTGTTTTAAGGCTGCCATATTGCTGATCCCTGTGAAGTTTTTCACATCATTGTCTGTCTTTAATGTTTTGGAAATAAAGTTATCCTTTGATTTTGATGATTTAGGTTTAGAATTCGTTTTCAAACATAGATTTTCAAATTGTAAATTACTTATTTTCTGTTCTAAGTTTTGAATGGATTTCTCTTTCTGTAGGCATCCTACACATTCACAATGTTCTTGGCAATAACACTTGAGTGAGTAATTGTGGTCATTTCCCATCTTACCAACAGAGTCCTCATCCTTCTCTACTGTATCCATTTCTGCATCTTTCATGGGTTCATCAACTTGTTGAACTATATCAACTTTAGTGGGGAGGATCTTTGACACCGGCTTAACTTGTTGAACTATATCAACTTTAGTTGGGAGGGTCTTTGACACCGGCTTTCGACACCTTCTCTTCTTTTCAGGTTGTTTTCCATCTCTTTTCGGCTTCGGTCGGCGCTTGTATCCAAGATGTAATGTGGGGTGTGGATTTTCGTCTGTTGGCAGTCCATCAACAAAATGTTTTGAACACACCCGATGATATCTTTGGTTGGGCTGCCAGTTGTCGAGTTCCTTTTTGCCACCCACTGCACTGACCCACTCCAGGCGTGCTATTGGATCCGAGGTTGGAAAGGCGTATAAATCAAATGGTGTTGGACATGTACAATCATCACTGCTATGTTTTGTGCCATGGATGTTGCAATCTTCAGACTTCCACTTGTCCAGGTGAAAAAGGCTGTTACGACAGCCTTTCATCACACATCTCCGAACCATACTGAAAACCTGCATTGAAAGACACAAGTTAAGATTTAATTAATATTAAAAGCAAAACAATAAATACATGTTATAACAAGTAAAAGGTCATACAAAATCTAGATGGCTCCATAAGTATTCAAAGCCAACATAATATCCAAGTTTTGCTCTAAGCAAAAGAGAAATCTGCAATCCATTCATTCTGTACATTCATGTTCAATTGGCAGCATGGTGTACAACATTCTAATTCACTTCCAGGATCATCGTAGACTGTATAAGAGAAGGTTTTAAGTATGTGCAATGTACAAATTGTTATGGATAATCAAACCTTAACAGATATATCACAAGATTACAAATGGTCATACAGTACCTTCCACCTGCTGTGCCAGTCTTGTTTTGCTATTGACGGCATAGGATATCTCATATACTTACATACCCGTAACTCATTTCAATACCGTTACAACTATTAAGGTACTCTTGTTGTTGCTCATTCTTCGAAGTCGTTGTGCCCTCAGCGAGACTGTTTGCGCAAATACCAAACCCCTGTTGTCATTGCTGTGACTGAAGTATAACACGTCAAGGCAACAGACAACAAGTCCTTGGCATTTTGCTCAGTAAACTAGGAGATCCATCTTGTGTTCTGCTGAAATAGTAAATCATAATGCATACAGGAAAAACATCCCTGATTAGTTATAGGTTAATGAACACGAATTACTAGTTGGGAGATAAGATAAAATAATGCACACGCGCTGACGTTGATGCGTCTAATGCACGAGCCCCGAAGGGTGGAGTGCCTTAGACGCATCAACATCAGCACAAGTGCATTATATTTTGTCTAATTTCTCAAGCAACAAGTAGTACGCGTTCATTTAAAACCTATTTCAACATTGCGTCTCATCCATGATTATCATTTTGACAAACTCAATTGGATCTTTTCACAGTAAAGTTAAAATAAATCCTGACATAGGTTTTAATAAAATACAATTATTTCATTAGTTTTATACATTCAGAGATAATTTTTTAAAGTACAAGTACATGTATAGAGAGACATTTTAAATGGTTTTAACATCCAAATTTAAATGTTGGATTTAACAAATTGGAATTGTTCACACAGTAACCACAAGGAAAAAAATACCCCAAAATTACGGTACCACAATCCCAGTTTTACGCATTTTACGATTAGGCGCCAGATTTGGTAAAAAAAAATCCAAATCTTCAAATTAGATTTCATTTTCAGGTTTTTAAAAAAAACTGAATAAGATCAGATCTTAATTCATAAAAAATTTCACTTCCCAGCTTAATTCTCTCCACTTCCCAATGGTGTACTAAACCAAGTGTGTACACGTACGCAGGGTGGAGGCAGAGAGGGTGCATGCCCCACAAGGCCCCATTAAATTTTGCTAAAAAAAGAGAGAGTGGAAACGTAGATCCATGAATGGCTGCAATTGGGTCTTCATTTTGCAAATTTTCGCCTTTTTCAAATTAAAATTTTGAACAAATAGTAGGTCCACCAAATGGCTTCAATTAGCATAACTAGGCGCAGTTACCTGGATTTCGCGGTTTTCGGCGATCATGGTTATTGGCGTTTTTGACAAAAATCAGACATTCTGAATACGAAGAATGTGATTCTGATATCAAATAATTTTGATTTTTTGAAATTCGCAATTTAATACACATTTTATGGCAAATCATTAAAATTGATATTTTTGATATTTAACAGTACTTGAAGTAAACTTTATAAATCTGATGATTTATACTTAAAGTGTATGTAGGTGGGATGAAAACCGACGATCAATTGAAAATTTTGAACTTACCAATGGAAGATATGGATTTTCCCCCAAAACACCAAAAAAAAATTAGGTATTTTTGGGAAAAAATCCATATCTTCAATATGAAAGGTCAAAATTTTCAATTGACCGTCGGCTTTTCCTCCTGCTACATACACTTTAAGAATATATCATTAGATTTATATAATTTACTTCGAGGACTGTTATATATAAAAATTTGAAAAATATCAAATTTTTATAATTTGTCATAAAATTTGTATTATATTGTGATTTTCAAAAATTATTTGATATCAGAAAGACATGCTTCGTATTCAGAATGCAATTCGATAGGTCTGAGGTGCTCTCATGATCATGTCCCACAAAAAATACTTTCGAAACGCAATAAACGCTCATTTTAGATCCCTTAAGCAAGTCAAAATGTGTGGTAAAGGGTGGGTCAATATATGGTTGCATACAAATTATTTTGAGTATGCTATATTGGCCAACACCACTATAGTATGGATTATAAAACTTTCCACATGTGTAGTACAAACTCACAAGAAACATGCAAAGTAGAAAAAGTCAAGTCAAGTATTATTTTGGGAAGGTCAATATATGGTTGCATACAATTTTTTGAGTAGGCCTACGCTATATCAACCAACACCGAAGTGAACAACTATCAAAATATTATTTTGGGCAGGTCAATATGAAGTTGCATACAAATTATTTTGAGTACACTATATTGGACTAAACCACAGTACGCATGTATTATAAAACTTTACACATGGAAAGTACAAACTCACAAGAAGCATACAAGGTAGAAAAAGTTAAGACAAGTATTATTTTGGGCAAGTCAATATATGGATGCATACAAATTATTTTGAGTACGCTATATCGACTAACACCAAAGTGAACAACTATCAAATATTATTTTGGGCCGGTCAATATGTAGTTGCATACAAATTATTTTGAGTACGCTATATTGGCCAATGCCACAGTAAGCATGAATTATAGTACAAATATGGTTTAAACAAAAAAAATGTGCTAAATTATGTGCAAGTCAACATGGATGCATACAAATTATTTTGAGTACGCCGTTGGTTGACACGGGTAAACATGGGTTATATTATATTACAATGAACATACATATGTGGGGTTCAGAAACCCCAAGAAGCATACAAAAATGGAGATGTCAATATTTGAGTGCATACAAATTATTTTGAGTATGCTATATTGACCAGCTCCAGAGCTCAGAGAAAACAAATTAAACAAATAATATTTTGGGCCAGTCAATACATGAATGCATACAAATTATTTTGAGTACGCTATAATATTGACCAACACCAAGTTGGTAACAACACGAGAATCAAATTTTTATATTACAAAAAAAACAACAAGATCAATATGATTTACAGGCATCTAATTTACGTGCAAGTCAACATGGATGCACACAAATTATTTTGAGTATGCTGTTGGCCTACACGTATTTGTCATGGGTAAACAAGTGTTATTAATTATTACAATGAACATACATATGTGGGGTACAGAAACCCCAAGAAGCATACAAAAATGAAGGTGTCAATATATGGGTGCATACAAATTATTTTGTCCCAGAATAAATTACCGGGTGAATGAATTTTGACACAAGTCAGAAATATACATCAGAATCTAAAAATCAGCGTGTAGCCCATCATATTCTGCATCTGACACGCTAATTTTACTGGAATCGGTTGACTGATTGTGAAGAAATGAGCGATTACATAACACATGCGTCAATTCACTTCATTCCAAGTTTGAAGGAAAGACCGTTTGACACAATGCGCACTAGTGGTTAACTATCAATGGGCTTCATATTTTGTTTGGTGAAATCCTTTTCGTTCTTTTTAAACAATCTGTTTCTTGCAAAACATTTAATTAGGTTTTATTCAAATTTGAAAACCTGCACGATATTTAAAATGAAAGCTTGCATGTTAGATGATGTTCATATCTTTTTTCGTTATTGTTGATATAAATGTTGATTAAAGAATTATTGCATAAAAATTCCATCTATATTAAAAAATATCTCACACACAAGGGTTGTAGCTACGCCCAGCACAAAAAAAATTTAAAATTAAATTTTGTTTTTTTTAATAAATGATTTTTTCATCATAAGAGCAAAAAATTTTGTTTTAGGCCGTAAGCACGAGAGCTCCACGCGCTACCCGCGCTCGGCTTTGCAATAATTTGCCACCTGGCATAGAAATTGGCCTACATGTAGCTACAACCCTGTCACACACATTAATGTTTTTGGAATATTTCCAAGAAATTGTAATGCAAAATTCTTAAATTTTTAAAAACTTCAACATTAATGTTGCATGGTATCAAAAATCACATAAACCTGTAAGCACTTGATCATTGTCAGTCTTGGCTCAAATGTTCTTTGGAAAGTTAAAATATAACATATTTGCACAAACCTAAAGCATTAAAGTTGGAAAGCTTCCAATTGCCGAAATCAAGGTTTTCTCGGACAAACTGTTATTTTTAAGGTAAAAGGATGAACAATACAACACTTTCAGATCCGGGGTCTTGAAAAATTTTGTACGGGGTGTGCCACACAGACTTTCGGATGCTGACTTTCTCTATACCTACTTTTTGCTTTTTTGGTACCCATCAGTATACCAATTTTCAAGAAAAGCACCCAAAAGCACCCAAATTTGCCATAATTGGGCTCTTTATTGTTATTTTTTCCTAAATGCTCCCAATTGGGCGCATTGGTTTCCACTGAAAACCCACCTATCGATATACCAAAATCGCTGAAAAGGTACCCCAAAACCGTGGCACATCCCCGCATAACCCCCCCCCCCAGCTAGATGCGTTACATATTAAAGTTTTTGATTTTGATGTCTATTTCTTGACTTACGCTCAATTTTATTCACTCAGTAATTTTCTATGGGACACCCTGTACTATAATTGACCAACTCCAGCATGTCCAGAGCTCACGAGAAAACAAGTATTATTTTGGGCAAGTCAATACATGGATGCATACAAATTATTTTGAGTACGCTATATTGACCAACACCAAGTTGGTAACAACGCGAGAATAACGAGAATCAACTATTTATATTTTAAAAAATGAGATCAATATGGTTTACAAACAACTGATTACGGTACATGTACATGTATATGTGCAAGTCAACATGGATGCATACAAATGTTGACTGACACCAGCATAGTAGACATACATGTATGAAAAATTGTAAATTTTACAAATTTACATACATGTATGAAAAATTGTAAATTTTACAAATTTACCGTGGACGATGCAAACCCCGAGAAGCATACAGAAAGAGGAAAAAATCAAGATGAGGGACACCCATCCCATGCCTGTGGTACTCTCTCGCTACAGCCCGCCGTTGTCGTACACTGCACTGAGGTGGCTACTCCATATTTTTGTGTTCACAATGCCCGCCGTAATTAGAAACCAACTGAGTCACGATCCACAGTGACATCGCCCCGATATCTTCATAGCAGAAATCGCCATGGTAGGTTGAATCCACAGCCACACATGGCTATTTTATTCGGACCTTATGAGATGCATATTATTAGCGAAGTGACCTGACTAAGGCTATGACAATAGACGGGTAATTGATTTCGCCGCTGTGTGAGCAAGCTTGTATACCGACATTGCGGTCAATGGTTAGTATAGGCCTACTGTCTCCACTTGAGTGAGTGCCGCTATAGCCTGCTGCGCGCTGTAGTCCATAGGCCTACAGGACCAACGCAATATAAAATTGAGAGTTTTGGTCAAATTTTGAGTTCAAAGCGCACGGCCAATTTTCAAAGCGCACGCTAACGACTATAATATCTGTTCAACACGTATTTCTCAAGTTTATGAGACCAAATCTGGTTTCTTGAGAAAAAAATCCTTTACGGGAGATATTCATCATTTTCTAATCCAGTATCCGAAGATTTTCGTCTGATATCAAAATCGTGCATAGCAATTCACGTGTATCGATCCCGTGTACGGTATTCATTTTAATGTCTCTGCTGCACCAAATAATTAATAGCCAGGCGATGTCGGTGTGCGATCTACGATAAGAAAAATTCTTACCCAGAAGAAAAAAGCTTTTTGCACTTAAGGGGGTACTACACCCCTGTGGTAAATTTGTATACACGTATGTAGTAACGTTTGGGGTGGGTTCAACTTTGTATAAGGCCAAGGGTAAGAAAAACTTGAAGAAAAAAAATACGTAGATTTTTTTTTTACACATGTACCGTACATTTAAACGGTTATCGATTTTTCTAAACGGATAGTGCATTTAACGGGCGGTTGTATATGAAACGTTTATACGTATACACCCTTACACTTAGAAATATGATTGACCCCAGGCTCACATCTCACACTATAGGTGGCGCTATTCGTCCATAGGGATTTGGAATGTGACTGTACGGTCCAAAAATGGCTTTACTGTGGGGCTCAATGGAAAAAATTACTAAAAATTAATTTTGACAACCAAAACCTAAGTGATGTTGACTTATGTTGGTACTGGGATAATAATGGATTCATAAACTATCACATAGTGCAATCCATGTTCCACCAAGTCGACACTCGATTTAGCTCAAAAGCAATTTGTGTGTAAATCAGGACCATCCAAAACAGCTTTCTTACAGTAAAGAATAGGAGGTCATCTGGGGTCACATACATGTACAGTAGTGTAGGCCTACATTGTACATGCCTGCTGTCACAATTTCACACACAAAATTTTGGACAATTTGGTGACACTATTTTTGTCTGTAACTTCAAAATTTAAAGTATATGCACTAGAAACATGATTGACCCCTTATTGTTTAGGTAATTTGATTCTCTTTCAAATGAAAGAACTTTCAGCTGAAAATATTGAACTTCAACATTTTATGAACATACTAGCATCAGTGCTGTACGGTGCGACCAATTTAGGCGCATTGGCGACTAGATTTTTTCTGATGCGACTAAACCTTCAATCCTTGGCGCCAATGGCGACCAACTGTTGAAGCTTTTATTCGCCAGCAAATGCAGAACGTGTAAATAATGTAGTGTTCAATAGTACAAATGTAGGCTATGAATATCATGACATCTCAATGGGGACTTTCTGGAAAACATATCTATAGGCCTACACTGTACATGCTGTGTATGGAGTATGTTGATTGAGTACAGCAGCTATGATTCATTCAACGCAACATGTGACAGGGAAACCCCTTAACATTGAACGTAGATATAAACATTGTGGCAGAATGACTTCGAGAAAAGTTGGAATACGGTGCGTTGACGCCTCAGTTTTTTTACTTGGGAGGAAAATTTGGGCGCCTAAATTTATAAAGTTAGGAGCCATTGGCTCCTCAATCAGTTTTTGCACCGTACAGCACTGCCTAGCATAGCAACCAGCTCGAGAAAGGGGAACTGCACATGCCACATGCGCTGCACATGCGCACACTGGTTTTACAAGGCTATTTCCCCTTTGTGACGTCAGCCCGACCAAGTCCAAGAGAATACTTATACTAAAATGCAGAAAACCTTTGACGAGCGCAGTATTGTAAGGATACATCGCAGATTTACTGCGTTGCACGCACTTGTCTCTGATTGGCTGCTGAGGCGATCTGTTGTTGCCGAGTAGATATTTATGAATGAACTGTGCGCCGTACGCGTTGTTAGCGCCGAATTTGCAACATCACGGTAGTCGCGCTCGTCAAAGGTTTTCTGCATTTTAGTATATGTAAACTAATTGTAAACTGCATTGTTTGTACATGTAAAAAATGCCTTTTTTGAGAGAGAGACTAACGCAGTAACTGACTATCACTAGGCCTCCGATCACTAAATAGTTAAATACAAATGTTATAAGCTTACAAGTTACTCTTAATACAATCCACATCATGTGTATAATGTCATACAACATCATCATCATCATCATCATCAAGGTATTGGTACATGAGATCAGGTATAGTTAGTGAAGTAGTGCCGTACTATTACGCCGACTTTCGTATTTGGCAAGGAGGACGATTTCGACCTCCTGGTTTGTTTACAAACAGAGAGGTAGACAAAAGACCGTCCCGCTTGTCCAAACACTCAAGTATCAGAAGGATGGTCCACAATAGCGTGATTCACGTAACATGAACAGGGATTAAAAAGCTGTCACGTAGAACATGTACCATGTGCTTCTATTGTCCAATTTGCCATCAAGATTTCATATGGAAACAGTTCAGACCCAGTACAGGATCATGTCAGAAATTAATATTTTGTTCTGGGTCTGATTATTCGGACTATTAGTGAAGTACAGCATGTCTGGCAATGCCGGCTCAACCAGACATGCAGAACCAGATTTTAAGCTTACTGATGACAATGACATAACTGACAATAAAATTACATTAAAAATTAGTTTATTATTGTGGCTTACCTGATTTTATCTGCAGGATATCTAGTCAATTAATAATTGTTTCTTTTAAACACAAAATGTTGCCAAAATGTGCGTTTTTATTCACCGCACCAACGATTTACATAATTTTACGATCTACGGAATTGCAACGGTAATCTACAACACGAAAATCGGCAATCGCAAAAATGGGACACTTTGCCCTTTGACCCCTGTGTTCAGTCTTCCCATATTGCATTGCGCGTGTTTTTGGCGACGGGGCTTATTCACGATATAATACAATTTTATGACAAATTATTAAAATTTGATATTTTTCACATTTTGATATATAACAGTCCTCGAAGTAAATTTTATGAATCTAATGATATATTCTTAAAGTGTATGTAGTTGGGAGGAAAAGTCGACGATCAATTGAAACTTTTGACCTTTCATATTGAAGATTTTTTCCCCAAAAGACCTAATTTTGTGTGTGTTTTGGGAAAAAATCCATATCTTCAATACGAAAGGTCAAAATTTTCAATTGATCGTCGGCTTTTCATCCCACCTACATACACTTTAAGAATAAATCAGTAGATTTATAAAGTTTACTTCGAGTACTGTTAAATATCAAAAATATCAATTTTAATCATTTGCCATAAAATGTGTATTACATTGCGAATTTCAAAAAATCCAAAATTCTTTGATATCAGAAAGACATTCTACGTATTCAGAATGCAACTCGATATGCCTGATGTGCTCTAATGTCCCACAATAAATACTGTCCAAACGTTCATACCCCACCCCTTAACTTTAAAAAAACCAGCTTTAAAATCGGCTAACATCATATATATTATTCTAAATTAAAGAGACAGAAATTTGTTCTGTAATTCTGGGGAAAGCTATATGCAGACATGTTATACCAAAAACTCTCTACTTCCTGATGCCTCATACGTCATTCCCTCTGACATAACTTGTCGCATCTTTTACAAGTTGTTAATATTCACAAGACATGTTACAACGCTCTTTTCTTTACTTTCTAAAACATTAGGCCCTATTACACTAATGCATGTTGTATGGCAAAATACAGACATAATTATGATAATGAAGGCATGCTTTGCGGGTATAAGCGAATTCTGCACATTACGATGAAACCGCTAACAATGCTCACATATTTAGGCCCTATTATACTAATGCATGTTCCCGGGGGGGCCACTCGAATGGTGAAGGGGGGTATCAGGCGCGTCCGTAAATTCACGTAAAAAGGGTATTTTTTCAGACTAGGGCACGTTACGTGCGTAACGCGAATAGGGTATCAAATCCATGTAAAATTGGTGTAAAAGGGTATGTTTTTGGAGCTCTTACGTACTTAGGGTAGTTATGCCCCGGGGCTTTGCCAACGGACTCAATTCTTTCGACGCTAGACACTTAACCCATACCAAACTGGTAAAAATATACATCATTTTTCTCCCGATTTTCGTTGATGCATGCACATTAAAAAATTATTTAATAGGCCTACGGAAACCATCTTGTTGTAGCCTACAATAAGATGGTTTCCGATAATTTTCTCCTGCACATTCATATTTTAATTACCATCTAATACTTCTGAAGGTATTCAGTTAACTATTTAGCTCTAGTGGTGCAAAAGAATAAGCCTACAAGATGGTTTCCGACTGCGTTATTCTCCCGACTTTCGCATGATGCATGCACATTAAAAAATTATATGGCTAGGACTCACAAGATGGTTTCCGAAATAATGTTCTTCCGACTTGCTGATTTTTCATGCACATTAATATTTTACTTAACCATCTGATGCTATGTCTTCTGAAGGTATTCAGTTAACTATTTAGCTCTATTGGTGTTAAAGAATAAGCCTACAAGATGGTTTCCGACTACGTTATTCTCCCGACTTTCACATGATACATGCACATTAAAAAATTATATGGCTAGGCCTACAAGATGGTTTCCGAAATAATGTTCTTCCGACTTGCTGATGATGCACATTAATATTTAACTCAACCATCTAATGCTATGTCTTCTGAAGGTATTTAGTTAACTATTTAGCTCTAGCAGTGCAAAAAAATAATCCTACAAGATGGTTTCGGACTTTGTTTTTCTCCTGACTTTCGCATGATGCATGCACATTAAAAAAACTATATAGGCCTACAAGATGGTTTCCGAAATGATTTTCTTCCAACTTACTGATTTTTCATGCACATTAATATCTTTTATTAACTATCTAACTGCTACACATGCTTTGTCATCTGAAGGTATTTAGTTAACTATTTAGCTCTAGCAGTGCAAAAAAATAAGCCTACAAGATGGTTTCGGACTTTGTTTTTCTCCTGACTTTCGCATGATGCATGCACATTAAAAAAACTATATAGGCCTACAAGATGGTTTCCGAAATGATTTTCTTCCAACTTACTGATTTTTCATGCACATTAATATCTTTTATTAACTATCTAACTGCTACACATGCTTTGTCATCTAAAGGTATTTAGTTAACTATTTAGGTCTATTTGTGCAAAAGAATAAGCCTACAAGATGGTTTTCGACTTTGTTTTGTCCTGACTTTCTCATGGTGCAGCACGGGCACATTAATATATTTTCTTTAACCATGCATAGACAACTGCTATCATAGTATTCTACTTGACATTGACACTGTTTTAATGATGTATTGATCAATGTTTTTCTGAAATTAGTGGGTTGCCAGTCCTATTCATTTAAATTTATAATTGATAAATACCAGAAAACGATGTTTGACCACTTTACTGATGTCCTATTAACTCCAAATTCAAAACCTGGTTGTTTGTTTTTCACAATTTAGCCAGTTGCCAAATTGAATAAATTAATCAATTTAGGACTTACTTTTATAGGGATTTTGCCAACTCAATTTTTTAGAAAACCTAGTTGTGCATCCTTAAACTATTGTTTTAATGGAGGCTACTACTAGTACTATAGGTAAGTTCTGTGAATAAGTGACTTGTGATTAAAAGCAATTAGCTCTTGAAACCTTAAATTTCTCTGTCAGACGGCGGAGCTCTGTCCAATTTTTTCAGAAAAGCTTTATTTTAAAGAGCTCTATCTCTTGATACAGTTCATACATGTATGTACGTAGGGGGCACAGTTTTCAAGTTATGAACCTTTGAAGTTGACACTTTAACATTCAAGCTTTTCATAACATGCATTTATTTAATAAAGGAAACAAAAACACGTTTTTGGTCCAGGTTATTTCCAAAATTGACCCAGGCAACAGCTTCTTAATTATTTTATGGTTAAAAGCACCTGTTTCTTAGTGTTGTTTAGGGGTAATAATTGCATCAATTGTTTAGGGTTAGAGAAAAGACAACTACTTGTTTAGGGTAGCAAATCACGCTACTTATACTTGTTTAGGGGTGCAAATTTCAGTCTCAGCAATACTTGTTTAGGGTGCTTTTTGTGAGTCCACGGACGCGCCTGATACCCCCCTTCACCATTACAGTGGCACCCTCGGGTGCATGTTGTATGTCAAAATACAGACATAATTATGATAATGAAGGCATGATTTGCGGGTATAAGCGAATTCTGCACATTACGATGAAACCGCTAACAATGCTCACATATTTCCTTCACCAATTACAAAAAAAAATATAGCACCATAAAATAAATTAAAAGAAAATGATTTTATACATGCATGTAGGTCTAATGCAATAAGCTGAAATCTTGGTAATTCCAACAATATGACACAGTCAGAATAATTTTAGAAGAGTCGTTGGGAGAATCGATCTGAGAGCATCGATTCCCGTGACGACTCTTCTAAAATTATTCTGTTTGAGAATTCTATTCTCCTAAATTCATCCCTTTTCCAAACGCAGTACGTTAAGGGGGTACTACACCCCTGCCCAATTTGTGCCTATTTTTGCATTTTTCTCAAAAATTATAGCGCATTTGATACAAGTAAGATATGTATATTATAGGGGCAAGGACTACAACTACTACACTGAAAATTCACAAACTCAAGGCAAGTAGTTATTGATTTATTGATCAAATACTGGTTTTCCCTCATTTTTGACTGCAACTCCACAACTGTTGTCTGTGCTGAAATAAAATTTCCAGTGCATTGCAGTCCAGTCAAGACCTGACACTAGTGGATAGGTTCATATATATACCGGTACTTCGAGATATTTACCTACCTGCAATACATTGTGTAGCATATGCAAGACTGCAAATCCACCCTGCAGCTGCTGATCCAACATTGAATTCTTCTAATATCGATGCCATATAAAGCCCCATAACCTGTACTGTTCCATTACTCAAAAGTAACGTAGTAAAGACACAAAGTACTACGCTTATTTGTCGCAAATTCAAGTCCATGGTTGTTTCAATAATTTAAAAGACTGCTGGTTCAACCGTAAACATAGCACATGAATTCATGTATGTATGCCCTACATTAGGCCTACTGAATGCAAATAAGGCTAGTATTATCTTCGGTAAAAGGTCGGGACAATCGGTTAGAATTGTGCTATACAGGGTGTCCCAGAGAAAACTACCGAGTGAATAAAATTGAACGTAAGTCGAAAAATAGACATCATAATCAAACAATTTAAAATGCAGCGCATAGCCTATTTTATTGTGCATCACATACAAAAAATTTATTTGATTCGGTTGGCAGGTTGGGAAAATATAAACAATTACATAATGCGCGCATCAATGCAGTTCATTCCAAGTTTGATCAACAGGCGCTTTTTTCATACTCGCTCAACGCTTCCAAAAGTTTGTGTATCTCATTAATTTAGTCCACATTATCTATTTTATAATCCGACGGTGTTATGTTATTCATGCTTTCACTGAAGATGAATAACAGTTTGTTTGAGAAAACTTTGATTCCTGCAATTGGAAGCTTTCCAACTTATATTTTATTTTTTAACTTTCCAAAGAACATTTGAGCCCAGAATGACAATGAACAAGTGCTTACAGCTTTACGTGTGATTTTTGATACCATGCAACTTAAAAGTTTTAAAAGATATAAACTTTGCATTACAATATCTTGGAAATATTCCAAAAACCAGCTGGAATTCTTTATGCAATAATTCTTTATGCAACATTTATATCAACATTAACGAAAAAAGATATTTATAAGTACTGAGCATCATCGTACATGCAAGCTTCCATTTTCAATATCGTGCAGGTTTTGAAATTTGAACAAAACCTAATTAAATATTTTACAAGAAACAGATTATTTAAAAAGAACGAAAAGGATTTCACCGAATAAAATTTGAAGCCCATTGACAGTTAACCACTAGTGCGCATTGTGTTGAATGATCTTATTTCAAACTTGGAATGAAGTAAATTGACTCATGCGTTATGTAATCGCTCATTTCTTCGCAATCAGTCAACCGATTCCGGTAAAATTAGCGTATAAGATGCAGCATAAGATGAGCTACACGCTGATGTTTAGATTTTTGGATTTTGATGTATATTTCTTGACTTACGTCCAAATTTATTCGCCCGGTAATTTTTCTGGGACACCCTGTATATAGACTTTACCATGTTTACCCCGAAACTACATGACAATGATCTGAACTTGAACCACGGGTAATCGGGTATTGAACTTGGGCTGGTGACTCCAAAGTCCAAATATATTCGCTGTTAAATATTCGTGCAACAGTTTTAGTCAATAATGGTTCATTTATGTTTTTATCTTCTGCGAATGTTAAGTAAAGAAATATCCATTTGATATGTAACATGTAGGCCTATAACATTGAAACAGATAATCGATTTTTTTTCGTCACCAGTCATTCGTTAAAAGTTTTAAATACTGGAAATAATATTGAAATAGGTTGAATACTCGAATACATAATTATTGCATCAAATAAATGACGACGAATGAAATATATTGTTTAGACCTTCAGACTAAAATCCGGACAAAAATAGAATATTTCCTGCTTGGGTTCTTCTTACACTTATATACAAAACAGTGTGTAATTGTTGTCTAGCTGAAAGGTAAGAAAACATACATGGCTTCTTATACTTCCGAGAAAGGCGAGGCGAAAGGCTTATGATCGGTAGTTTGGAAGGATGGTCTCTTATATTCTATTCTCACTTGATGAGTAAAAACAAAATTTCTCCAACCTTATTCTGTATAAAGGTATACATTAACATTGAAAACAAAAACCGCCTGACCCAAACTCAACCCCCCTATTGGAGGTAGCATTTGGAGAATGAATTGACTCTTTATAATCAGAATGTTCAAGCCCAATTTAAATTGGCCAACATTCAAACTGACTTTTTCGATTATTAATGAAGGCGTTCAACAAGGTTGTGTATTATCTCCAGTTATATTTAGCATTTTATTCATGAGTTTAGCAAGCTTCTGGGGGCTGTAGGCTAAAACAATTATGTACCATCATAAATTAGTCAGTGTTATAAAGAATGATCATGATTGGCTGAAATGCCAACATATGGATAATTACTTCCAATCGAATTTAATCGAAATGTACGTTACTTTCGACGGTGGCTCCGATATTATATTGGCCCTAATAACGATTCCCGGTAAGGTGAGTTGGATTTTTTTTTGTTTTGTCCATTTTAAGCCCAAAATTGTTTACTTTCATGCGAAAATGTAGATATGACACTGGGAAATATATTTTATATGTCACTCCTGTTTTTCTGAAACGATATTGCACGAGTACGAAAAAGAGCCAAAGCGCACCTCGCGGGAAATATAAAATTATATGGTGTTCACCGTACGGGAGTGTAGTGGATAAACAACCTGCTACAATACTTTCTATCTACTATAGTTTTTAACGTGTTCCTATTATATTAAACTTAAAGTAACCGCATCCCATAGAAGCCAGCGAGAGCAGTTTTTTTTGAAGAACTTGTTTAAATTGTGATAATGAACTTGACGTAACCCTATGATTTAATATGAGCCTAATTAAATTATGACTCAAACCTCAGACATTAGATTGCAGTAGACCATAGATCCTGAAAAACTAACACGAGTGGTTCGTCCTTAATTAATAAGGTTTGGTAGGGTGGGGTATGGGGGTGGTGGTGAGGTAGGTGTTAGGTGGAGTCGGGGCAAGGGCAGGGCAGGGGCCCCAAGCAAAAGAGAAAATGAAATAAGTGCTGATTAAGGAGATTCTAAAAGGCAGGGCCGAATTTACCTGGGCCAGGCCAAAATTTGGAGGCCCCAAACTCACCGTGAAGAAGGCATGTGCACTCAAAGAGGCCAAGTTTGGTTTACAAATTGGAGGCCAACTATAAGATCGACAGTGGTGGCAGAAGCATTGTAAATTAGAGGGTGATAAGCATATCTTGTTCCGATCTTACTAGGACATTTGCGCACTAGATACATTTTTAATTTCAGACCATTTTAGCCAAAATGAAGGTGAATTTTGCTTTGCCTAGTATGATATGCAGTTTTGCCATATTTTGGTCCAAAACATCCTGTTGTCGGGCTAAAAAGAACATGTACAGGGCAATTTTAGGGGCCCCTCTGGCCCAATGGTAAATCCGGCCCTGCTAAAAGGGCCCCGCACTGTTTCTTGTCCATGGGCCCCCTATGCACTTGCTACGCCCCTGAGTAGGGGTGGGGTAAGGGTAGAGGTTAGGTTTGAGATGAGTGGGTACTGGGTAGGAGTGCAGTGGGATAGGGGGTGCTTGGTGTTCATTACAACAAGTTGCAATAGATCTAGTGACAAATTCTAATGAGCTGTGACATCATCACTCAATTGACATCTCGCCGTGATTTAGTAGTATATTTACTATGCAAATAACCACATTCCTTGCTCCACAGTGTATCAGGAACTAACCCTTTATTATGCTAAATAGGCTTCCCAATTTTACATGTTGAAGGCCACACTCTCCATACCTCAGTAAATATCAAAAGAGAAGAATACTTGTGTATAATAATTATTTGTATAATGGCTTGCCAAATATGGGCATTATAGTGGTATATTTATGAATATTGCATGGTACCTGAAGGCAAAATACCTGGATGGTGTCCAGTTTGGCTCGAATATACCGCATGGTCAATAATATCGAGGGAGTTTGATATTTTATGAATGAACTGTAGTATGAATGGTAGCACATCGCCATCCAGAGCCTTGATTCACTACGAAACAGTAAAATGCTTGGTTGAAATTACATCTGTACCTGAGTCGGTTTTTAAGTTTTGTAATTTTTTTGCACGAAATATGAAGATAACTATTCAAATCAATATTACTTGTGATGTTTTGGCCTAAATACATTTGTTTAGCAAGATACGGCTTTCGAAAGGAGTGGATACGTGCTGGTGGCCTATAATACCCTTGAGTGTGTGATTATTACGTAGTCAATTCACCACACACTGGTGAATGGGAAATGTCCTCCAACTTTTTCTAATGTGTGGCTAGGTGGTGGTGGGAGGGGTAGGAATGAGGTTTGTTGAGTAAGAGTATGCTTGCATTATGAGTGTGTTGATTAGGGGTGGAGCATAGGGCAGGGTAGGGATTCATATGAAAAGATTTGACTACAAAAACGATTCTCCTATAGACGAATTCAACGAGCCAAGTCATGGTCAGGATTTGGTCGGCCATATTTGGTTCCCCGCATGCACCAAACAGGTGTTGTGAGTGCCCAATTGGGTGGATTAAACCCGCTTAAAATGCGATGTTAGATTCTTTTTGTGTTGTAAACTGTCATCATTCTTTTGTCTACGTGTAACACGGGTGATAGAATGCAGTTTAAAATACCCTTCAAGGCCGCATCATTTCACAATTTAGGTGAGATAGCTGGGTCCCCGTCGCGGCTATGGCTGCCATTGAGGAGTAGGAATGCGTGAAATTGGATTCGTCTATAAATGCTTCTACGCACAGTTTCCACCTCGATACACCCGAGTACACAAAAATTTCCAGCACAGCGATAATGAGCGAGTCTGGTCGCCACACAGTCTGTGTTATACTACATGGTTGAGTACATAGCATTTTAAGAGCTGTGTGAGATCTATCCCTCGGTAGGTACGCCACTGCTCGATAATTTATTATATGGTTCGATAAGACGATATTGTTCTGAAAATTGACTGGCATTTGAAATATTAACCCTCTTTTAGATTCCTTCAGATTTATGTCCACAAGTTTTTAATTCATCTTTCTCTCCATCCACATTTCGTACCGCGGTCCACGTCCTTCTTTTCCTATCAGCAAAATAAACAGGGAAAAAGACACATGCTCCGAGAATGTAGGTAGCACCAAAAACGTAGAAACCAAGCTTGTAATTACCAGTTATATCACGTATTGCACCTGTGCAGAAACAATGAAAAGAAACGAGTAGCAATTTAAGGTCAGTTATAATAGAAATTAGTTTGAATGAAATTTTTTAAATTTACAATTGGTATCTCGCACACAAAGCTTTTGTATCGATTGTGATTCCATTCATGATACGCGCTGTTACGTAATCAAGTATATGATATCATTTTCGTAATTATGTGGTTTGAAAGACAACTTTACAGTCTTAAAGAAATTCCATCCAAATATTCAATGGGGTCAAAGGTCAACTCTCGTTACATACTGACCGCCCCTCGTATATTCGCGCGAAAGTAAAGAGTTCGATTTCGGAGGTCCAGACATATTGCACAAACCTGTGCACTTGCATGAGGTAATTATCTGTCATAGACTTATGAATGATCAGTAAGTAGGAAAATATTAACTGCTGCATTCATAACTTTAGTTTTGAAATTTATATAATTCGCGCGCACTGAAGAGTGAGTCGGGAAATATATAAGCACAGGACAAACTCAGGCATATAAATCAACAATAGACTGAATATTCAATTGGTTTTGTTTTTCATTCACCTGCTAAATATGCTCCAGTCATGATTCCCAAACAATCCACGAATAGCTCCATCCCTACCGCTGTCGCCAATTGTGATGTCCCAGTCAGTTGAAGCAACATGACATACATGACTGTGAATAAAATACCCGTAGTAAATCCTATGCCAAACGCAGACACCATAAACCCAGCATAGCTGTTAATTAATGGGTTCACAAAAGTAGACGCGGCAGCTATTATAAGGGTTACTTCATATAATGTCATCGGTGATACCCTGAAAACGTCAACTACAATGCCTTGAACGAAGCGTCCACAAACACTTGCAATGCCGAGCAACGATAACACAAATGCTCCGTCTTTAGAATAACCACTAATAGTCATCTGATTTGAAGAATGTATAATCGCAGCCGTGTAGGCCATATTCACGAAAAATGAAGTTAGATAAACAAGAACTAATATTGGCGTATCCCTAAGCAGGATAATATGACTTGGAAACCACCCAGAGGAAATCCCCGATGATTTCGTTGCACCTGTTTCGTCTAATTGCTTCTGCGTTTTGTCATCTATATCCGGATCATTCCAATCTGCTTTCTTTTCAGGACGACGAGACCGTTGATACGTTGCACCAATGGCCACCACGTGGAAAATTAAGGCGCCTTGTATAAGGAGAGCACTGCGCCAACCGTAAGTTGAAATCAGAAAATTTATCAAAGGCGGGAGAACAAAGACACCTGAAGCACACCCAGCAAACGCTATACCTATCATGGTACCGCAGTATTTCGTAAAGTATGATGTGATGATTATTGGCTGGGAGATGTAGACAAGAGATGCACCAAGTCCTGAAGGAAAAAATTAGTTCAAATTAACTGCAAGCCGAATACTATACTAATAGGAATGCCTTCTTCTCATTCATTGCATTCTT
This sequence comes from Amphiura filiformis, assembly GCF_039555335.1. Lineage (NCBI taxonomy): Eukaryota > Metazoa > Echinodermata > Ophiuroidea > Amphilepidida > Amphiuridae > Amphiura > Amphiura filiformis. The sequence goes on from NC_092631.1 coordinate 37,308,739, forward strand.
CTTTCTAACTACAGATGAACCCGGGAGATGAACCAAATTTCACGCATTCTTATACATCAATGGAGATCATAGTTGGTTTCCATCCCACCTGAAATGTGAAATGATGCAGCTTTGGCGGGGATTTTAAACCGCATCCCATCACCCGTGTTATACGTAGACAAAAGAACGATGAAAGTTTACAACACAATACAATATAAGATCGATTTTTAAGCAGCTTTAATGCACCCAATTGGACAGTCACAACACCAGTTTGGTGCGGATGGGACCCAGTAATGGCCGAATGAATTCTGACCATTATTTGCCTCGTTGGATTCGTCTATAGCTCGTTAGATTCGTAACGAGCTAAAGTGATGGTCAGAACGAGCTAAAGTGATGGTCAGAATTCATTCGGCCGTTACTAATCTTTCTGCACCAAACCGGTGTTGTGACTGCCCAATTTGGTGGATAAAGGCCGCTTAAAATCGATCTTATATTGCATTTAATCTACGTGTAACACGAGTGATGGATGGAATGCAGATCCCCGCCAAGCCTGCATTATTTTTTTTTACATTTCAGGTAGGATGGACCCTGTCAATGTCTGCCATTGAGGTGTAGGAATGCGTGAAATTTGAATCGTCTATACTCTTAGCTACTCCTCCTTCATCATATTTCGCTTATCAACATAACAATTATGATCTTCGTCTTCATCATCATGATTATCATCCCAACATCATCTTCTTTTCTCCCTTCTTCTTTGTTTTCATTCTCTTCAGCTTCGACTTCTTCCTCTTCATGTCTATCATCATCGTCTTCTCCTCCTCCTTCGTCTTCATGCCCTTTTGCTTCGTCATCTTCCACCTGCTCCTTTATCATCATTGTCTCCTCCTCCTTCGTCTTCTTCCCTTTCTGCATTTACTTCTTCCACTTCCTCATCACAAAATTAATGATTACCCCGGGTGATTACCATCTCCTCCTCCTTTTCCTCCTCCTCCTTCTCCTCCTCCTCCTCCCCCTTCTCCTTTGTCTTCATGTAAGTTCACACTACTGCATCTTTGTCTTCCTCTTATTCCTCCTATAATTTACGTGTTGATCAAGGGGAGTATGAAAGTCACATACCAGGGATAATGCCCAGAGTGATGAACAGTGCCGAAGTTGAATTGGCTAAATAGGTGGTCATCATTCCGGCTGCTTGCAATGTACCTCCTGCCATCACTACCCACCTGTAGTGAACTTTGTTAACCACAACACTTGTCAACGGACCTGTAAATATTTCCAATATAATATATAATATTATTATTTAGTGAAGAAGGGGAGCAAATAAAATTTGGCTGAAGCCTGATTCGAACAGGTTACCGTTTTATTACGAGTCCAGTTTTTACCATTTATCCAGCGCCATGATGGACGTATCTTTTTATGGCACATACAGGGTGGTCCAAAAACAACCTTACTCAATAGAGGTTATCCGTGTTCTATAAGCTGCATATCCTATCAACGACTGCTATACCTTGTTTAGGATTGTCAAAAGAAGTACCTGCATGTGCACTGAGGCATGACTCTTTCAAAATAGCCCACCAAAGTCATGCAAGTAACTCCGAGGTCGTGCATTGAATGAGGAATACTACGTGAACCAGCGCCTTTTGTTAGAACTCACACATGAGTAAGGTGGATAACCCTATTTCAAAGTTTCATATCTCAAAATTGAAAAGTCTGTTTTATATTGTTTTTGCTTATTCTTAACAACCATCTTTCTAAGAGTATTCGGTGAAAAAAATTAATGAAAAAAACTAAATTACAAACGTGGCTGCAGTTTTAAGACAAATGGTCAAATATGAGTTTGTCCACGCGTAAGCCTATGGCTTCTGCGCCACAGCACATTATGCATCGAGTGTTTCTCCCCCGATGGTACGCAGGCACGTTGCAATTTTCAGACGGAATTCCGGAACGGGACGTAAAATACCTATAAATTTACGTGGCTTAAGGGATCTGGAATGAGCGTTTCGACAGTATTATTTGTGGGACATGAGAGCACATCAGACATATCGAATTGCATTCTGAATACGAAGAATGTCTTTCTGGTATCAAATATTTTTCATTTTTGAAATTCACGATATAATACAAATTTTATGACAAATTATTAAAATTTGATATTTTTCACATTTTGATATATAACAGTCCTCGAAGTAAATTTTATAAATCTAATGACATATTCTTAAAGTCGATGCAGCTGGGAGTAAAAGCCGACGTTCAATTGAAAATTTTGACCTTACATATTGAAAATATGGATTTTTTTCCCAAAAAGACCTAATTTTTTTTGGTGTTTTGGGGAAAAATCCATATCTTCAATACGAAAAGTCAACATTTTAAATTGATCGTCGGCTTTTCATCCCACCTACATACACTTTAAGTATAAATCATCAGATTTATAAAGTTTACTTCGAGTACTGTTAAATAACAAAAATATCAATTTTTAATCATTTGCCATAAAATGTGTATTACATTGCGAATTTCAAAAAATCAAAATTATTTTGAGGACATTCTTCGTATTCTGAATGCATTTCGATATGTCTGATGTGCTCTAATGTCCCACAATAAATACTGTCCAAACCCCATCCCTTAAGATGATTCTTTTGATTCTTTCAAGACGAGTATGCGTTTGTGAGTATCATTTTGTATTCACGCAAGTTCGAAACTGTACCACGGATGACAAATTCCATAGGCTTACTTTTGGACAAATATTATTTTGACCCTTTACCTTAAAACTGGCGCCACATACCGGTAACATTCTTTTGCAGTAAATTGTTCACCAAATACTTTTAGAAAGATGTTCTTTCAGGATATGCAACAAAAATTTGAAATAGTGTTTTAAACTCGAGAGTAATCAACCTTTGAAATTGGGTAAAGTTGTTTTTGGGCCACACTGTATTTAGAATAGGTCTATATAACGCTTTTTTGAGAGTAGCTGCTCAAAACTCCGAGAAATGAACCTTCCAAATTGGGAAAGTTCTTTTTGGACCACACTGTTAAGTAGAGATGGTCTAAATTGAAAAGGTTTCAAACATCAAATTGCAGTCCAGTCAAGACCTGACACTAGTGGATAGATTCATATACGAGGGGCAGTCAGTATGTTTTTTGACTCGTGACGTCATTTGTGGATTGTTTTCATGGCATTTCTCAATGATTACATAAACACTGTACCTTTGTCTTTCAAACAACACGTGTACAAATTATGTCGCACACATGATTACGTAACAGCATTAGCATAAAATCAATGGTCTAGAGTCACTTGGTGAAATTGAGTCGTTTTTGTTCAGGGAAATAAGAGGCTGAAATGAGGTATTGTTGTATTTTCTATATTTTCTCGGGAATTAAAGTATGGAGAATGCTGCTTTTTGGAACAGTAATAGAACTACCAGTTTATTTAACCATGTTTGTTGGGCTGTAAAGGTTTTAGTTTATTAAAAATGCGTGGTCAAATGTGTCTTATTTTTGATAAAAACAAGGTTTTTCTTTCTATAAAAATCTTGATATTGCCAAAAATAGCAAACGTGGAAATTTAAATTTTTTTGCCAGTTCTGTTGACTAATCTCCAAACATTAAAACGGGAATCTCCCTAGAAAATATTTGAATCCGTGATTAAAATATAACCGTTATTCTACCATTGTTACATTTATACAAAAAGTAGTGGTACAGAGAGAGAGGCCATCGTTTGAATGAGAAATTTATTTTAAAACTTTTCTGTTCATTTCAGGTTGAGATCATCCATAAAAATTCATATGAATATTTAAATTCAAATTTTCATAGCATTTTGTAATATTTTAGGCCCTATTTACATGGAATTGTGCAATTTTGTGCATTTCCACCATGTTGTATCGGTCATCCTACCTACGCATGCGCAGATTGTTGTTTAATTTGCACCAGTTATCATTGCAATGAGTACCAGCTCTCACACGTGACCAGTCATTAAATTTTAGTCTGTTTCATTTTGGAGATAATTAATGTCATTTGTAATAACTGCTTTTTCATTTTTGCCATTTTGGAGATAATTAATGTCATTTGTAATAACTGCTTTTTCATTTTTGCCATTTCTGCAGAATAATTTTGCTTCTATTCAAGCCCTAAAGTTGTTGAAGTTTCCAGACGTCTAATTTTCACTCAATTTTAATGGCAAGTCTCATATTTTACCACATGCAAACTGAGGACCTAGTGTTTATTCCTGCCTAAAACTAGCCATATGCACCTTGTACTTTTGCTGTTCTCGGACATTTTAAACACGTGTTTTTTCTGTAATTTAAAAGGCCCGCCTGTTTGCGTGATTTGCCAGTGTCCCTAGTCTATTGATTTTATGCTCATGCTGTTACGTAATCATGTGTATGATATAATTTTTACATGTGTTGTTTGAAAGACAAAGGTACAGTGTTTATGTAATCACTGAGAAATGCCATGAAAACGATCCACATATGACGTCACGAGTCAACTCTTAAAACATACTGACTGCCCCTCGTACTAGTAATTATACCGATACTTCGAGATATGCCTATCTACCTACCAGCAATACATTGTGTAGCATATGCAAGGCTGCAAATCCACCCAGCAGCTGCTGATCCAACATTGAATTCTTCTAATATCGATGCCATATAAAGCCCCATAACCTGTACTGTTCCATTACTCAAAAGAAACGTAGTAAAGACACAAAGTACTACGCTTATTTGTCGCAAATTCAAGTCCATGGTTGTTTCAATAATTTAAAAGACTGCTGGTTCAACGGGAAACATAGCACATGAATAGGCCTACATGTGTGTACATTACTGAAAGCAAAGCAAAATAAACGCTATCAGCTGCTATCATCGGTAAAAACAAAGTTTCCCCAACCTTATTCTTTATAAAGGTATAAAAACCCGCCTGACCCAAACTCCCACCCCACCCGAATTAAATGGTGCGTCCCTATTGGGTGTAGCATTTGGCGAATTAATTGACTCTTTGTATCAGAATGTTCAAGCCCAAGTTATATTGGTCAACATTCAAATTGACTTTTTCGATATTATGAAGGCGTTCAACAAGGTTGTGACCTGTTGTGTATTATCTCCAGTTATAGCATTTTATTCATGAGTTTAGCAAGCTTCTGGGGGCTGTGCAACAATTATGAACCATCATAAATTATTCAGTGTTATGAAAGAACGGTCATGATTGGCTGAAATGCCAACATATGGATAATTACTTCCAATCGAATTTAATCGAAATGTACGTTACTTTCGCCCGTGGCTCCGATATTTATAATAACGATTCCCGGTAAGGCGAGTCAAAGTTTCTTTTCGTTTTCTGTCCATTTTTATCCTAAAATTGTTTAAAAATTGTTTGAAAATGTAGATAAGTGGCACTTGGAAATATATTTTATGTCACTCCTGTTTTTCTGAAACGGTATAAAAAATATTGCACGAGTACGAAAAAAGAGCCAAAACGCACCTGGTGAAAAATAGGCTATAAAATTATATGGTGTTCAACGTACGGGCGTGCAACAACCTGATCGGGGGCAACTTGTTTATATATACAATACTTTCTAAACTCAACCCAGAAAGTATCGAAACGATTTTAGATGGTCAGATATATCGGGAACTGAAATATATAGCAAAAATTATTTAATGTATATAAAGAGCAGCTTTCTCCTGCGTATTTTGATACCTCTCTTGTTGCTCTACGATATCATTTGGTCGAGTTATGGGCGCTTGAGTGCCTTCAAGTCGGATTTTGAAAGTTGCACTTAGCTCCCAGAGGTTGATTCAATGTAATCCCAGCATGCAGTATGATATTAGGTGGAATGTAATAAAGGAGCCATTTCAACACCATTTCAAATTTAAATTTATGTGCAAAATAAGAACCAGTAGTTTTGATGGAATATTCATCGCGACTTTTATGTTTTGAATTGATAATTAGGTACGGGTAATGTTTGTTGATACATTGCTACCAAGAAAGTTAAAAAGTCGTGTGTTTTTAAAACAATGATAGATATTTTATATGCTTGGGAAAAGAAGGTGGAACCAGCCAAGTTTTCTTGCACATGCATGCATGCAGACACATAGCTTATCTTGTTGTATAACAACCTTGACCAAGCACAGCAGGAGCCCAGCATGATGTTTTCTGAAAATAACCATGTGTTTTTCAAACATGCTGTCAGTGGCTGCAATGTATTCTGGGCTTACATTTAATCAACCTCTGCTTAGCTCCTATTCAAGCCAAATGCGTGCGACGACGAATCCAGGCATTGATAGACAGGATGGTGGGCACACCAAATATTGAGATGTCAGCAGAAAGAGTTCATGAGATAAGTCAGAGATAAGTAAAGGGTAGCAAATATTGAAGTTGGAAGTCGAAGGAGTAAAATAAAGTAAAGTTCATGGTTAAGTAAACAGAGCACATCGGTGTCCTTTGTTGTGTGTGGGGGTGGGTGTATGTAGGGGGTGGGGGTGTGTGTGTGTACACGAAGAACGCATTTGGCTTGAATAGGAGCTAAGTGCAACTTTCAAAATCCGACTTGAAGCCACTCAAGCGCCCATAACTCGACCAAATGCACATCGTAGAGCTACAACAAAAGAGGTATCAAAATGCGCAGGAGAAAGCTGCGCTTTATATACATTAAATCAGTTTTTTTGCTATATATTTTAGTTCCCGATATATCTGACCATCTATAATCGTTTCGATACTTTCTGGGTTGAGTTTATCTACTGTAGTTTTTAACGTGTTCCTATTATATCAAACATAAAGTAACTGCATCCCATAGAAGCCAGCGAGAACAGTTTTTTCGAAGAACTTGTTTAAATTGTGACTATGAACTTGACGTAGCCCTCTGACTTCGGAGCCTAATTAAATTATGACTCAAACCTCAGACATTAAATTGCAGTAGACTATAGATCCAGGGCTTCATTACCGAAAATTAGAAGTCGTCAAAATGGTATCAATATGATCACATAAATACTATAATACAAGAAAATAGTCCATCGAAATCATTTAACGAGAGCCAAGATAAGATAACATTTCATAGTTTATCTTTAAAAATCTAGCGAACCCAGTGCCTGGGTACAGGGGATCGAATGTCATTTGCCGCCCCACCAGGCTGCTATTTATGTGATTATTCAACATTTCTACAAGGGCTACAATTTGCAGATAAAAAGTGACTTATTTCCAGACGAAATCAACAAATCATAGCACATACCAGTTTTTATCTATTATGAATATCAAAATGCTATGTCTAACCTTTTCTCAACAAAACCTAAACATGTTCAAACTCCACTTTCTGTTTTTACATGCAAAAATGAGCAAATAAGCACTGCAATGTAACATGCGCGTGTCAACTTAGGAAGATACGCCCGTGAGCCCGTGACACGATTAGCTAATATCATGAATATATTTTAGGTTTCAATGTTAATGGGACCAACTTTAAAAAGGTAAAAAGCCACACAGGAAAGACGTTTTTAAACGTTGGTCCCTTTTTACCTTTCGAAACGTTTTGGTACAAAATACTTATCTACCTGTAATACATTGTGTAGCATATGCTAGACTGCAAATCCACCCTGCAGCTGCTGATCCAACATTGAATTCTTCTAATATCGGTGCCATATAAAGCCCCATAGTCTGTACTGTTCCATTACTCAAAAGAAACGTAGTAAAGACACAAAGTACTACGCTTATTTGTCGCAAATTCAAGTCCATGGTTGTAAAAGACTGGTTCAACCGTCAACATAACTATTAATATAGGCCTATATAAATCGGCATATATAATACTGACCAGGCAGAACGCTGACATTGACCTAGCTATAATTTTCAATCATGTTCAAAAAGTGTGGAGACCTTTCTTTTATTGGGCCCGTGAATTGTTCACTAATAGCGAAGAAGTCACACAAAATTTATTATCAACTAATATTATTTTTTTGGTAAACAATAGACTTGATAATAACTATTCATTCATTCGTCTTTGTTTCATTTAATATAGAATAGCCTAACAGCACAGCAACAAAATAATACAAACATTGATTGAGGAGATTCCAAGGCTGGATAGACTGTATTAATTACCCCTGGCCTAAATTAAGTTTCAAAAAATTTACTCAAAATGTGTGTTCCTTGAATACTGTACATGCTCTTGGAGCTCTTACTGCAGACATTGGCAGATGCTCGAATTGCAGGCTTATATAATTTAGGATGGGGCTATGTTGGGGTGTTTGTTTTTTTTTGGGGGGGGGGGGTCCAATAAATTGTTTTCAAAAGTCGAAAGGTGGGATAGTCCTAGAGGTGATTTTGCACCTGTTTGTCCCATTCTTTTTACCAGCATTTTATTCTGTTTAATTTGTCTTGATTAGTATGTGCAATATTTATATATAATATATTTGTCTTTGTAATTGTAGGCCTATATGAACCAGTGATGAAGCATTAATAAATGAATAAATAAAATAAATCAACCTTTGAAATTGGGTAAAGTTGTTTTTGGACCACACTGTATTTAGAATAGGTCTGTATAACGCTTTTGAGAATAGCTGCTCAAAACTTAGACCATGCCATAGTCGATTTTTGATAAATAAAAATGCGTTATTAATCATGATGAACGCATTCAGTTGAACTCGAAATTATACTGATATTTATTACATCAAAATACTAGTATAAAATGGTTATGAAAAAGTTTATATAATTATATTTGTGACAGTAAAAGTAAAGTATACGTAGGCTTATATTATTGAATGCAACATATCATAATAGCATAACTATAATGGCACTTCAATACTGAACAATTCTAATTTTAGAATCTGCCAGTTTATTACGAGTTAAAATCACTTCGGAAGCTAACATACAGAGGGAGTACGGTGACTGAAAAGATGATCAGTTGTGAAAATCTATCAATTTTGCACAAATTAATTAAATCGGAGTTTTAAGCTTAAATGCAATATCCAGAGTATGCACAATCATGACAAATTATGGGCAAGTGGACTACAGAGTAGTCTACTCAAAACGCCGAGGAATGAACCTTCCAAATTGGGTAAAGTTCTTTTTGGACCACACTGTTAAGTAGAGATGGTCTAAATTGAAAAGGTTTCAATCAAACATAGGTTCATATACCGGTACTTCGAGATATCTACCTACCTGCAATACATTGTGTAGCATATGCAAGACTGCAAATCCACCCTGCAGCTGCTGATCCAACATTGAATTCTTCTAATATCGATGCCATATAAAGCCCCATAGTCTGTACTGTTCCATTACTCAAAAGAAACGTAGTAAAGACACAAAGTACTACGCTTATTTGTCGCAAATTCAAGTCCATAGTTGTTTCAATAAAGTAAGAACTGCTGGTTCAACCAGGGATATGAGACATCCCTGGTTCAACTGTAAACATAATTTATATATAGCACATACATTACTGAACGCTATCCAAAAGGCTATCGGTAAAAGGTCGGGACAATCTGTCAGATGTGCTATATATAGGCTTTACCATGTTTACCAAGTGGTAGCTGCATGACATTTATCTGAATAATACTTAAGTATTGAACCCCGGGTATTGAACTTCCTGTTGGGCTGATAACTCCAATAATGGTTCATTTATGTGAATGTTTAGTGAAGAAAAATCCATATTTGACATGGAATGTTTTGTGGAAACATATTATCGTTTTTTTTCGTCACCAATCATTCGTTAGAAGTTTTAAATACTGGAAATAGTCATAAGTTGAATACTCGAATACATGTTGCATCAAATATTCGACACTGATCGAATAAAAAATGCTGTTTTAAAAGCCTTCAGACTTCGAAAATCCGGACAAAAATAAAATATTTCCCGCTTGAGTTCTTTTACTATACACAAAATTGTGGAATTGTCGCCTAGGCCTAGCTGAAGGTAAGAAAACATACATGGCTTCTTGGACTTCCGAAAGGCTTATGCTATTTGCAACAAGGGCATAAGCTATAGACGAATCCAAATCCACGCATTCCTACACCTGACTAGCAGCCTTTAGTTGGGTAGCCGTCGGCTACAATGCACCCAAAATGTGAAATGATTCGGCCTTGGTGGAACTTTTTAAACTGCATTCCATCACCTGTTTTACACCTTCCGCGAAAACAGAGGTAGCCAAAAGAATGATTAAAGTTTGTATTCAATCTATGATTGCAGACATACACAGGTGATGAGTGCAACCTGCTTGTAGTGCTTGTACCAGAATATCTTGATTATCAGGCTTCAAGAAACCACCGAAAATACAGAAAAACTAAATAAAAATGATCAATAATCATCACTTCTCTGAAAAAATGCTAACAATCATAAACTTATAGGCCTATATTTACAATTTGGGGGGGGGGGGTCTTTAATACTTTCCAACAAATTGTCTATAGAAACATTGGAAATATTTCCAATTCCAGCGTGCAAATTGATCAACCATGGCGGCCTCATACACCATATCAAACGCTACAAATGGATGTACTTGCGAACAAAAGGACTATGTATGAATATAAAGTCTGCACAAAAAGTAACTCAGCTGTTATAAATACGCCTATAGCTTCAGAACTAATAATTATTTCCACAATATTTCTACATAGAAAGAAGGACGATTTATTTACGCTCATTTTGATACCTCATTTGTCAAATATCGTTCAATATTAACAACACAGTAGTGCTTTTAAAGAAAAATACCCGAATTAAAAAGTTGCAGTCAAGTTACAGCGATCAATGGTTATTACGCAAGCATTATGGCACGTAAAACCCTTCAGAACTAATAATTGTTTCCACACAATTTATACATAGAAAGAAGGACGATATATTTACGCGCATTTTGATACCCCATTTGTCCAATTTCGTTCATTATTAACAACACAGCAGTGTTTTTAAAGAACATAACCCGAATTAAAAAGTTGCAGCTATTTGTATTGATTTGAAGTCAGCGCGAAGATAAATGGAGGGTTTTACGTGCCATAATGCTTGCGTAATAACCATTGATCGCTGTAACTTGACTGCAACTTTTAAATTCGGGTATTTTTCTTTAAAAGCACTACTGTGTTGTTAATATTGAACGATATTTGACAAATGAGGTATCAAAATGGGCAAATTTGTGCATGGAAAATGCTATCCCCTCTTACAACCTATCGACAGGTCTGATTACTATAATGAGGTGTCACGGGTTTAATAATACCAAATCTAAACACCATGAAAGTCACCAAAGCACGACCAAGCGCACATTGGGCGCCCCATTCCTTTTTTAAAATAATTTTAATAAGCCACCTATACAGGAAACAAATTTGGCCATAAAGAAAATGGCAAGATGCCTTAAATATCACTAAAGTAAACAAATTACACAGCCATTTGCTCTTGCTAGCTTTTGTCAGGGTCATGGTCCTGCTTTAATTTTATGAACACCAATATTATACAGGTTTATACACATGGGTTATTACAAGAGTCAATAAACATAGATAATGGACTTAGTTTTGTGCAATGTAGTAATTTTCTGAAGTAAATCGCCTGCTGCATAGTTTTCTATACAGATGATATGTTTACTTTATGATTAGGCCTGACCTTGACCTGCTAGTTTTGATTAACCAATCAGTTATGTGTATTGTCAGCATGTGATGGCTATAAGCCAATTGCAAACATGTTTATAAAAAAGGCTAAAAAATTTCTACATTTAACAGACTCTTTCCCGGGTTTAAGGGCTAATATACTAAGTTGTCATGTGGGGCAAGATTAGATAAAGGCATATAAACTAGGGTATGAGATATTAGGAATTATTTCCTAGCCTCTTATAACCACAGGATTTGTGGGCTATATAGCTATTCAAGACACAGGATATGTAAGGGATAAACTGTGCATATGAGATGTGGGTGCAAGTGGTATCATTTCACTGCCGTGAAAAAAAGTGGAATTTGGAGTCTGGGGCTGTCCAATAATTATGAGCCATCATAAATTATTCAGCGTTATAAAGAACGATTATGATTGGCTGAAATGCCAACATATGGATATTAACAATATTTATTTTCAAAATAGACTTTATTAGTAATAAAACATGATTATAAAATATTTGTATATTAATTTATCTGAGGACTTGCAGTAAATAAATTGATTGATCTGATTATATTTTTGTTGGTGTGGTGATGTATGTGTTGCTAGTAATCAGGTAATGATGATGATGATGACGACAATATAATGACGACGACAATGATGATGTTGATGACAGATGATGATAATAATTAGTACACAAAGCGACAAAGAGGAACAAACATGCCTAGTAACAATTCTATTTTTAACATCGAAAAATTTGACCGCTTGTCTCCTTGCAGATGCAAATATCTTTATAATAAAAACCGGTGTTTGGCCTTGAAGAAAATATTTTACATGCTGCTCTAACTATAAAGACATAGTTGGTTGACCTTATGTTTGTGCACTGATAAATTGACCCCTGAACGCATTGGGTATAGGCACATCATACTCCACAACTTCAGGTTAACGTTCTTATTGAATGGAGGTCTCGAGGTCACTGAACTGTGTCTTAGGAGATGTCTTATTTGGCTCATAGCACACGTGCTAAGCAAAAACAAACCTGAAAAGTGAGCAGGGTATTTGATATGTGCGTTTTGATTAAATATTACAAGTGACATGAGTGGCAAGCATTAATGTTCCATGTTGTTTTCAACCCCCTCCTCCCCCAATCAATGTTGAAGCCAACACTAGACTAATTGTCCGTTCCTGTCTCAGTATCAAAATAACATTGACTGGGTGGGTGTAGAGGTGAAGATTGCATACTTAATTAAATCACGCATCATTGCCATCATCATATTTTTTCATCATCACCACGATCATCAATCATGTGACATCAGTATTATTCATCATCATTATCAACAAGATAATCAACATCATCATCATTAACATCAACATCATCATCATTAACATCAACATCATCATCATTAACATCAACATCATCATCATTACCAATACAACCACACCAATAGAAATCATACATTAACTGCAACTTATCAGAAAAACAAAATATTTAAAACATTGTTTTATTACTGCATGCAGTTTGCAACATCAACTGTTAGATTATGCTCAAATGGGAAAAAAATAGACTATTTAAAGTTATAACTATTTCCAATTGAAATATATGTTACATTCGGCGCACATACATGTAGCTCTGATATTATAATAACTTTATACTGAATTTCCACACAGGTGACTGATTTGATCCACGCAATGGTTGCGAGAGGTACAGGGGTAAATCGAGTTGTTTTTTTCTTTTTCTGTCCAATTGTTTGTCCCAAATTGTTTATTTTCATGTTAAAATCTGGATATGGCACTGGGAAATATATTTTATGTCTTGTTTTTCTGAAACAGTATTGCATAAGTAAAAAAAAAAGAAAAAACGCACCTCGTGCGAATAAAAATGATGTGTTCAACGTACGGGCGGGTAGTAGATAAACAACCTAATCGGGGGTAACTTGTTTGTAAAAAAGCACCAATTGGGTGATTACGGATCTCATTATTGGTACTCAAATACATCAAATTACATATCAATTATATCCAATTTTAGATGATTTTCAAAATGAGATCCATTTTCCAAAATGTTCTGCACAGCAGTGTCTGTTGTAATTATCATACCATCTGTATCATTTCATAGGAAAATAGTGTCTGATTGAAATTCTGTCTGTCAGAAACTGTTGCACAGTATTAAAAACTGTATTAAATCAGCCATCGTAGCCACATGCTTTCAGCCATGTTGATCACCCGGTTGATCATAGTTGGTCACTAGGACTATTGGGTGGTGCCACAGATGTCACATGTTCAACTTCCGATCAAATGTCATCCACTTCGGGTCAGTAGCCAAAAACTTGATTTTCACTCAAAATGCTACTCCTACCACATATTACATAGCACCGTGGCGGCACTTGCACACATGCATCACCTATAGCCAGTGTCTAAAAGTTATACCACAAAATTGGAATCAAAGGTCATTATTAAGGGGTCACTTCTGGTAAAAGTCTGAAAAATTTGTAAAAAATATTCAAAAAATCACTGTCTTTACAAATTACATAGCAGAGAGTCGCCATTAGCACACATGCATCGCTACTAGCTCGGGTCTTTAGGATGCCTACAGTTTTGGGGTCAAAGGTCATTAAGGGGTTACTTCGGTCAAAAACAAAATTATCAAAAAGTTTAAAATTTTTTATCTCAAAATGTAAACAGACCAGAGTAATATAATCATCATACATGAATCAGTGTTACCTGATGTATGCATGGTATTTTTCTTTTGGGGTCAAAGGTCATTAAGGGGTCACTTCCTGTTTTAGCTAAATAACTTTAAGAATTTTTATCTCGACAACTAAACAAAGTAGAATATTTTAATTAAAATTGGAACAATGAATTTTGACGGTGTACATGTAGCATATTTTCATTGAGGTCAAAAGTTATTAAGGAAGAAAAAAAAAAAAAAAAAAAAAAAAAAAAAAATCAAAATCCATGTATAAGTTGATTAAGCTGAAATTCACCAGGAATATTCCTTATGACATCCTAAGCACTATGTATTTGAGAAGTATTTTCACAATATTTACATTGGTATGGTTTCTCTTTGGGGTGAATCCTTTCATATCTAATCTTGCATCTGTGAAAGTCTTTTCACAATATTTTTAAATCATGAAAGAAAGTCATGAAAGAAAATCATGAAAGGAAGTCATGAAAGAATACACATGGTGAAACCTTAAAAGGTTTCACCATGTGTATTCTTTCATGACTACATGTAGTCTTGTTACATGTATTTGAGTCTTTTCACAATACATGTATTTACACTGATATGGTTTCTGTATGGTATGAATCCTTTCAGGACTGTTCTTGTTACCTGTATTATGAGAAAGTCTTTTCACAATATTTACATTAGTAGGTTTCTCTTTGGTGTGAATCCTTTCATATCTAAGTTTTTTTTCAATATTTAAGGTTTCTCCATGATTTGAATCCTTTCATGATTAGTCTTGTTACATGTATTTGAGAGTCTTTTCACAATATTTACACTGCTATTTGGTGTGAACCCTTTCATGTACAGTCTTCTGACATGTTTTTGCGAAATTCTTTTCACAATATTTACATTTGTAAGGTTTCTCTTTGGTGTGAATCCTTTCATGACTAGTCTTGTTACCCGTATTTGCGAAAGTCTTTTCACAATATTTACATTGTAAGGTTTCTCTTTGGTGTGAATCCTTTCATGTCTAGTCTTATTACCTGTATTTGGGAAAGTCTTTTCACAATATTTACATTAGTACGGTTTCTCTTTGGTGTGAATCCTTTCATGGCTAATCTTGTTACCTGTATTTGAGAAAGTCTTTTCACAATATTTACATTGGTACGGTTTCTCTTTGGTGTGAATCCTTTCATGGCTAATCTTGTTACCTGTATTTGAGAAAGTCTTTTCACAATATTTACATTGGTAAGGTTTCTCTTTGGTGTGAATCCTTTCATGTTTAGTCTTGCTACTTGCATCTGAGAAAGTCTTTTCACAATATTTACATTGGTATGGTTTCTTTTTGGTATGAATCCTTTCGTGATTAGTCTTGTGACCTGCCTGTGAGAAAGTCTTTTCACAATACTCACACTGATATGGTTTTTCTTTGGTGTGAATCCTTTCATGATTAGTCTTGTTCCATGTATTTGAGAAAGTCTTTTCACAATATTTACATTGGTATGGTTTCTCTTTGGTGTGAATTCTTTCATGATTAGTCTTGTTACATGCCTCTGTGAAAGTCTTACTACAATATTTACATTGGTATGGTTTCTCTTTGGTGTGAATCCTTTCATGCCGAGTCTTGTTACCTGCCTGTGAAAACGTCTTTTCACAATATTTACATTTGTAAGGTTTCTCTTTGGTGTGAATCATTTCATGTGTATTCTGTGTATTTGGACAAGAGAACCTATAATCGCAATATTTATATTGGTATGGTTTCGCTTTGGCATGAATCCTTTTAGGTATATTCTGTTTACAGCTGTACCAGTACCTGTATAATTTCGCTCTATGTCTCATCACATGGTTCACATAATATGTGAAATCACTGTAGAAGCGTCTGCAGTAGATACATCTGTATGGTTGAAAACTGTTTGCATAATTTGACTTAAGTTGCACTTGATAAGTCCTGCCCCATAAATGCTGAAATTTGTGTCTAGTCTTCATGGCTCTAAAATGAGAAAGAAAATATATTAATCGGTTAAAAAGAAGTGTTTTAGAAGTAATTGCATGGATAAAGCTAGATGAAGCTACTCAAAGGGACATTCACATTTTTGGAATTTATGGTAACCCTACTTAAAAATTAAATTTGAGGATATTTCATCTTGGAATGTCACCATGGATCATAATATATCATTACTTGCCTTCAGATGGCCTGCTGCGACTGTAATCACATTTTATACATTTTACTGGCGTTGAAGGTTATAATGTTGACCTTTTAACAACACAGTAATCACACAAAATGGCAGAAACCTAATACACTCATAGAAGTGAATAGTGAACAGTAAAAAAGTGAAGAATTATCTGATCCACAAATTTTATAAAATTATTTTCATTTATGATATCGTTAACCCCTATCCCCCTCATGAAATCTGAGACTTTGAATGTGTCTTTAACACCAATATATATGATTATTTGTAAATTATGCATTGAGCAAATTGCATGGTCCCAAGACCTTTTATCTTTGGCATGGTAAATGACAAGAGGCAGAAAAATCCTTGTAAAAATGGATGCGGGATCAATTTTGCAGTTTTATTTTTTTGTTTGTTTACGGAACAGCAAATGAGATTTCTTCTTGTTGCCAGAAAGTTTAACATATTTTTTCACAGCCATGACATCCAGGGTTCCTACGTACACCGAGTTTGGGGTCTTTTAGCACAGTAAAATCATGAGGGACTCCATATTTTTAAAATGTTGAAAATTATGGGTTAATTAATATTCCACCTGCATCCCATAATTTGAGACTAAAACATGATAAGTGTGTCAGAATTTGTGTCCAATGACTTGGACTTGTGAAAATGACTTGTTACCAATGCAAGTCTGAGTTTACTTTCCTGTAAAATGAAACTTTGTGGAAGTACATAGAATTTATGAATATTAGTACAATAAACCATGAATTATCATTTAGATTAGGCCTATTCCATTTCCTTCAAAAACTACCACTGTGTTATAATTATCCAAGATGGCAACATCTTAACCAGACTTGTTGGATGATGTCATCCTTCTAGATGACAAAGGTGATCTTAAAAGCGGTCAATCTTCATCTTCTTCTCCTCGTGCATGTCGACCTAGACCTTGAGCTCAACGGTGTAACATTTGACACATGAAAAACTTCAATCTGGTGTGATACCAATCTAATCGCGTCCGCCAAATAATGATCAACCAGGACAAGACCAATCTCGACTACAATCTTTGTCTTCATCAACAGCAGAAATGGATGCCAGCTACACCCAGTCTTCTAGCTACTTCTTACAGGTTCCACACCATTCCCTCATGTTCTGCATGAGGATTGAAACTTTACCACCAATATGTATGAAAAGAAACTGCACAAGAAAGTTATAAACACCTTCCAAACATCATATTGTATGAAATAAAAGATCCATATTGATCGAAAGAAAGATCCTCAGTCTAAATGACGTATGGCAGAACTGCTTTTCGTCCGTTTTGTCAATAAGACAAAGCATCCTTCTACTCATGCAAGAAGTCCCCGACAAGCCTGGGGAGAAGGCAGCGGACAGAACCTGTAAACTTAAACTGTACCATCTTTGAGAAATTTTTCTCTTTGTCTCTTTTCAGAGTCACCTATACTTCTAAAAGAGAATATGAAGCTGTTTTATATGCTGTTTGCAATCACCCCAATATTTTGCCAGGGGGATGGTCCAATACAAGCCGAGAATAAATGCACAATCGGGTGTTTCTCTATTCAAATCTTGCAATATCTGTACGCATTGGACTTTGGGACTATGGATTTGAAGGAGTCAGAAAAGTGCCTGAACGCGTAAATACGCGTGTTTTGTGCGTTAAAGCAAACCCTGGTCTGCACTACACTACCAATCTCTTTACATTACTTGGTTAATTTACGTTTATTCTATTAACACTTTAAAAAAAAAAAAAAAGAATCTAATTATTTACCATAGGCCCTACTCTTCTTCTGAATATTCCCCACTTTTATCAGCTAGATGACGTACCACACTATAGCTCTGACTTTTCCACAAGACTTTTGCTTTACACTCTATTATCTCAACTTGGAGCCACTTCAATGCATATTTTCATCATATTCAATTTATCCTAATTCCTAATCCTGGTTCAAATCCCCATTTATAAAAAAATGTAGACTTTCCAATATAAAAGTGGTAGTAAAACAATCTATAATAAACTACCGAGTTGCAAAACTTTTGTGATAAAAACTCGAACGGTGGTGATGCAACTGCAAATTTCACTTTTGAAAACCTAATCATTCACCGAGTTACGCTGCATATTCACCTCATTTTTTTTTCAATCTTAGTGATTAAAGTCTAAAATGAGCAAAAATACCTTTAAAAATATCCAGGGACCTCAAAATAGTGAGCATCAGTTACTATGTCCGCCTAACAATTACTTCGCGTCAAACAAAAAAATCCTGCGTCTTAGCGTATCAACACACCGCGTCAAACAAGTAAAAGCGCGTATCATTTAGTTTATATCATCTAGCGACATCGCGTATCAACACGCTGCCTCTAACATGTCTAAATAATAAATACGGGAAAATCAAAATGAGTGAGAAGAGTGCATGGGTGCCATGGGTTGGCAATATTATTTAATAATCCGCGATGCATGGGTGACCATCAAACATTGCGAACATGACAAAAATACAAATTAATAGCCGTTATAAATATTTTGAGCATAGGACCTACCGTATTCATTCCAATAAGCACCCAGGGCTCTTAACAAAGTCATTTTGGATGGGCGCTTATTTTTTACCTTGTTTACCTAATTTTTTAAATAATAATTAAGGGACGTTTATTACAGACAAATTTTTGTATTATTATAAAAGGGTCTAAGACGTTCTAGTAGCTTTTTCTGATGCAGAAAATGTATTGCAAGTTTATGCAGGACTTGTAGTCCTGCAGCTATTTCACTGTATCAACATCTATCTGTCACTTCAACATTAATGATACCCTTTAGCAAAATGAAAATACCCTTAGTGGGCGCTTATTGGGGCATGGGCGCTTATTGGAATGAATACGGTACTTATACTGACTTAAAAATTGTACATGATTTTATGTTTCACATTCACAAATTTTTAGCAGTTAAGAAGTACTATTAAAGGGGGTAACCCTATCGGTTTAGGATATGGATTCTCTTCAACTTACATACAATGTCAAATATTGTCCCTTTATCAATCTATGTGAGAAACCGGGAACAATTTCAGCATAAATCTGAATAATTAGCATATTAGCAAGCCAATACACTTGTACGCTTACATTGCATTCTGGTCAGGCATCCCGAAACAACGGACGAGCGCATGTCCCGGTGTTCGCCTTGGCACTGAAAACCGGCTCGCCCCTGTACACTTTTATACCCTCTATTCATACTGATTAATCTTAAAAAACATTACATATCACTGCGCTCATTATCATTCTTGACAAGACAGCCCATGCTGTATTTACTTAACTTAATTATTTCTTTATTTTTAGCTATGATGCACATTGGCACATATTTATGATTTTTCTTTGTTTTATTTTTTAACGAATATTTTAATGGGGGAGGTGCTCTCATATTTTTTTTCATATTCCTCGTATCATGCTTGACAATATAGGTCATGTTTCCTTATTTATTTCGCCTCTTATGTATTTCTTTATTTTTGTTTTTGTTTTATATCATTATAGCGCCATCTATAGTTTGACATTAGGGGCCTATTTGATGTATTTTTTGAGACTAATTGGTACTGGGGTGAAGTCTTCCGAATCTATTCCGATTTCATTCTATCACTACCCAAAACTCCCGTGTCGTGTAAAATGTGAACAACTGGTAGCCTGTAAAAACCGCTGTGTTTCATGATTTCTCCGGAAATACATCGACTTGGAGCGTCAAATTTCAGGATGGTAATGAGAAAAATAGTATCTATTATGTGATACCAAAACCTCATCAACAATGAAAAAAATCGGGGGATGATGCTGTCGATCGGGTTACGGACCTTTAAAACCCATGATACTAGGGACAGATAGCGGCATAGCGGATAAGAAGGAGAAGAGGGATATGAGCTAAAGGAGTAACAGCGGAAAGAACTTGAGGATAGGGGACAACATGGGGGGACAACAAAGAAGAAGTTGATTAAATGAATTAAATGAAATGCAGGGTTCGCAGGTTTTTGCCGTAGGTGGAAAAAACCGCGGTTTTAACCACTTGGCAAACAGTTTTTGCCAGTTTTTGCCGGCAAAAATGGCAAAAACTAAGAAAGTGATTTATAATTCAATTTTTTCATCTCAAAACAAATTATTAAGTTACAAAAATAAGTTCCTGAGTGTAACAAGGCCAGATTTTGTAATTATAGTAATATATTAAGAAATTAAAGGCATGCCTTTTCATTGCTCAAGTGCATTTAATCGAAATGTGGCATGTATCAAATTCAAAACTTTTTCATTTTAAAGACTTGATGAGACAAAAAATATGTTAAATGATTCGTTAAAATATGTGTGTTACTGTTTATGAGCTCTCTGTGTCACTTTTTAATATTTGAGTGACTATATGCAAGTTTTTGCCAGTTTTGCCATTTTTGCCGGTTTAAACCAGGCAAAAACTGGCAAAAACAGTTTTTGCCAGGTTTTTGCCACTTTGCCGGCAAAAACAGGTTTTTGCCAGCAAAAACCGAACCCTGATGAAATGACTTATCAATTAGGGAGTTGGTAAAATTGTTCGCAATAAAAACTCGGAGGGTGATGATGCATTTGTAAAATTGCATTTATTTACGAACCGCGAAAGACAGGTGACCTTTATATTGGAAAGTTGGAAAGTCTACATTTCTGTCTCTAGTTAATCATTGTAAGCAACTTGCACCCTTATAAGGGTGGTGCAATAATTATGTGTACCCCCGGGTGGTGAATTATAGGGGGGGGCAAAGATTTTTGGCAGGCCAAAAGGGGGGCAAGCATTTTTGGCAGGTCGAAAGGGGGTCAAGCGATTTTTGGCTGGTCGAAAGGGGGGCCGGGGGCCAAGCAATTTTGGCACAGATATTTTGGGCACCGTTTCTATATTACGACCTAAAAAGGCGTAGGAAAACCTTACGAACATGTTCAAATATGCAAAATTTCCTGCTCGCTGCGCTCGCATTATATGATTTAAGACAATTGAAGGTTTTAAATTGGGTTCCCAAAATCTTGCATGTGTAAGGGGGGGCAAAGATTTTTGGCACGTCAAAAGGGGGGGGGCAAAGGTTTTTTGGCACATCGAAAGGGGGGGGCAAAGATTTTTTGGCACGGCCAAAGGGGGAACAAGCGATTTTTGGCAGACCAAATTTGAGAATTCACCACCCCGGGTACACATAATTATTGCACCACCCCTAATTTCTAGTGTATCGGACTTCATTAGTCCCGTCATTAGTGATTTCCGCCATCTTGAATGCCTATCAACAAATCACACCATGACCAACTGCTGAATAGACAAGTGAATTGACTTGTGACTTGATGACTTGTGACTTGACTTGACTTGTAACTTTTTTCCAAATGACTTGACTTACTTGTGACTTGGACAAAAGGTCAATTTCAGTAGTGATAGGCTGTACAGCCCCAAAAAAGGGTGATGTTTCAAAAAGCTTAGGGTACCAGCTGAAATGAAGCAGCTAATCCTCCTGAGCATTTTGACACCTTTTAAAAAAAATCGGTTGAAAAAAATGAGACAGTGCCGGCCAAAAAGCGACGCATAAGGGGGGATTTCTTGGGACCCCCTATTTTTCACTATTTTGACAATTATGGGCATTTTCTTTGCTCTTTGTTGGATTCTAATGATTATTTACCTGATTTTGGGTCCTCTGGATATATTTATGCAATTTTTACACAAATCGTATGTTTCGATGCACGTTTAAGAGCCAATTTAGGATGTGAGGGGCTGTTCAGCCTAATAGCTGTTACGTATCCCCCCTACTAAAATTTTATCATTTCTTATTATCAAATCAAAGTTACTGATAAATAACATCTTCTGTCCAAATTTGAACTCTCAACCTTATTTCACTTGTGTGTGGTACCCATTTGAAAATGTGTAGAGACGCTTCCATTGACTTACATGTGATACAAAGTTCGTTGACCCTGTATATTGCTATGGGCAGGTTACCCCTATATTAAAAATTAGTGCCACGGCCACACCAAATGTGATAAATGGCTGAAAATTTCAGAATATGGATGATTGATGATTATCTCTAGTATGATTAACTTAAAAATAAAAAATGGTTGCGAAATGGGTTGCTAAAAGGTAAAGCGCCCTCACGGCCTAATTTTACCCAAAAAGCGTTAATTTTAAGGACACTAAAAGTTTCATTTGACACAAAGTGCATAAATGACCTTCCTGGACCTAAAACTATGTAAGTAGATACCAAAAATGCATTACATAATCTAAAACTAGAAAATAAGGGACAAATCTGCCCCCCCTTTGTGTGTCGTTATTTGGCGGCACTGTCTCAATTTTGGCGATTTCAATGAAATTGGTGTCAAATTACTCAGAACACCAAGCTGCATCAAATAAGCTGGTACCCTAAGCTATTTGCAACTACACCCTTATACAGCCTATCACTAATTTCAGTCAATTTTCTCTGCATAGAAAACACCAATTTGCTTTTCCTTTTGGAATTTATTGGGAGTTTGTGATTATAAAGTTATAACAAATTATCAGGTTTCATTGCTTCACCAAGAGGTATTTGTTTTATATGACATGTTTTGTGATTTCCCCCCGGGATTTGTCCAAGGTCAGTGTCCGAGGGTGCATGTTCATGGAACAACCGAAACTCAGCAAGAACGTCAAATTGGATGAAGCGATCCATCGTCGCGAGTGACATCATGTCGACCGAGAGATAAGACTACCCAGTGGGCACATCTGACGTTGAAATCGTGTTGAAGTTTCGACGTCAAAATCAAATTCAACGTTGAAATCACGTTGTATTTGCAAATGGACAACCTGATGGACTTCAACCTGATTTCAACCTAGAGGTTAGTTGAAATCAGGTTGAAATTTCAATGTTGTATCAAAGTCGAAATTTCAACCTGATTTCAACTAACCTCTAGCTTGAAATCAGGTTGAAATCAGGTTAGGTTGAAACTTCGACGTTGTATCAACGTTGATTCAACGTCGAAATCCTAACCTGTGCCCACTGGGAAGGGGCTATGGGACGCCAGGTAACCTCGTCCCCGGTATTTTCTTGAATCTTTTCAACCTAACCCAAACCCTAACCCTAACCCTGGACCTAACCCTACCCCCCAATTAGATGTCGATTGACAGGATAGCGGTCTAGTACAAGGAACTTATACAATGTCCTCATTCACAAACTGATACTATCTGGCCATCGTATAAGCCTGTTACCGTACGGAAAATGGTTAAAGGAATATTACACAGTCAAGAATAGGCTCCGTCACCCGCTGGTTGGGATCCCTCACAGTCTCCCAAAACATCAAAACATCAAAAGCGTTGCACATATACATGTACTTACTTAAGACTGTCCTTTTTCACATAACGCAAACAAAAGAGGGCCAACTTGCCTAGAAATGGTCAAATTTTGGCCAAAAATATCTCTGTGTAATCCTATGCAAGTCCCACATCACATCGATATCGGCGATCATGTTTTTTTACTGAGTTTAGTTTAATAGGCACCAGCATCATGCATGTGACGTGACACAGCTAAAATAATTGACCGGAAATCGGGGATCATTAAAACATCAACCATTTCAAAATACGCAATGACAGTAAACTTATTGGCGAGCGGTCTGAATTTTGAGCCATACAAGTTTACGTGGTGAACTAATAGCCATCAGTCAACGGATTACTGCTTACTGTGTAACAATAATTAGGTATGCCAGGTGAATTCAAATTTGCCATCAAACTGCATCATTTTATATATCAAATTAAAGCCCTTGAGTAAAGAAAGACAATAACTGAAAACCTTTTTGTCATAGCACTTTCTGTAGCAAAGTTACATCTTGTCAAAGATTGACTTTCATCAAAAAGATTCTGCTGGCAAAATTAACCAAAACGGCATTTCGGGGGTGTTTCTAGATCTTAGTCTCATTATGATAGCACTAGCAGCTTTTTTTAATGGAACTGCTATCAAAATCCCTCTAAAATTCCATGTGCGATCAGGGCCGTTCCTACCATTAGGCCAGGTAAGATGGTCGCCTAGGGCGGCAAACGTAGAGGGGCGCAAAAAAAAGGTGAAAAAAGAAAAAAAACCTGAATAAAGAAAGAAAAGGGACGAAAAAAATGAGGGTGGATAAAAATAAAAATGGGAGGAAAAATAAAAAGGGGCGAAAAGAGAAACAGAAAACAGGGCGAAAAAAAACCAGTGGCGTACTAGCGATGGGGGAGGTGGGGGCACATGCTCCTTGGCGCCACCCTTAGGGGGCACCGAATTTACCAATTCAGGATCGATTCTGCGCCCCTCCAAGTGATGAAAGTCCAGAAACACAAAATCATTTGAAATTTCAATTTTAGACCGATATTCAATTTCATTATAACCAAAATTAATTAGTGGTAAGCCCTATTTGTGCACATTTTTGCACGCTCCGCGCACAATTCTTTCAAGACTTGGGGGGAGGTGTCATTATGTATCCTAGCCCTGGGAGTTTTCAATGGAGTACCCCCCCAGCACGTTTTTTGGTATGCTTTGGTGGGGCGGCAGGAAGAGGCTTTGCCTAGGGCGGCAAAATCCCTAGGAACGCGAACGGCCCTGTGTGCGATTGTCTCATCACCATAAAAAATCATATATTTGGGTCCACTGAAGTATAGAAAACATATTTATGTAGCTTTCCTTGATCTACCTGTTCTTTTAAATTTCTATGTAAAATATGTATTGTGTTCTAGGCGAATTTGGTTGATTAACAAATGTGTTAATTAAGGTTTGCCTGGCATACCTACAATAAATAATTTAATACCTGGTGTCCCGTAGCCGCTTAGTGAGTGAGATAAGCTTACCTGATGCTGTTAAGCTGTTAATATTGGGCATTCAATTTTGAATTGGATGCGGCTATGCACTCATACAAGTACAACTTCACGGTGTGCTGTGACTAATTGTGAGCCATAAAATCACGATACATATCTATATAATAATACTGGTAGTCTGTGACTCTGTGATTCTGTGACTCTGTCTGTCTGTCTGTCTGTCTGTCTGTCCGCCTATTTTCTCGGAGACTAGGGGTCGCACGTTCCTCGAACTTGGTGGGTGGGTGCAGCTTGACCCCATACAGAACAAGTTTGTATTGGTTAGTGGGTCAAGGTCACCCAAGGTCATCCAGGGGTCAAATTAGTAAAAATTGTTTTTCTCGGAGACTGGGGGTCGCACGTTCCTCAAACTTGATGGGTGGGTGCGTCTTCACCCGGGACAGAACAAGTTTGTATTGGTTAGTGGGTCAAGGTCACCAGAGGTCATCTAGGGGTCAAATTTGTAAAAACTGTCATATGGGTATGCAACTTGGTGGGTAGGTGCATCTTGACTTAAGACAGAACAATGTTGTATGGGCATGAAACTTGGTGGGTACCGTCAACTTTTAGAGTCAAATTTTTGGACGGTCATTTTGGGGTCATCCAAGGTCAAATTACTAAAAACTGTTGTATGGGCATGAAACGTGGTGGGTACAGACAACATTTAGAGCCAAATTTTGGAAGGTCATTTCGAGGTCACAAGGGGTCATCTGAGGTCAAATTAGTAAAAACTGTCCTATGCGCATAAAACTTGGTGGGTAGGCCTACAGTCACCATCAGCCAGGCAATCGCGACAGCCGAGAACCGCCAAATACGGGTAACCGCCTAGTATATATGAATTTACAACATTTTCGAGAACAAAACAACCTGACAGTGCAGTGGTGCAGCGCATGCATGCGGAGCGCAAAAATAGTAATTCTTAATTGGCATACGAGCTGTCTGTTAGGCTGAAAATTATGGGCGCATGCCACCAAATAATTAGTACGGTTGCACGACTTCAGCTTTTTCCTAGGTGGGGCCTGGGGCCGGGGTCTGAACACAGTGAACAGGCTTGTCGTTGAAAAGATTCACATAAAACTAAGGGTCTTGTTTAATGTTACGGAATGTATGATTTTCATCAATACCTCGATCCTCCTTCTTTATTGCATATTTATGAAGTAGGTCTATTAGGCCTGCGGTATGTCCCTGACTGACCTCATCATCGGACTCAAATGATATCTACAAAGTGCTTTTTTTTATAAATCAGGGATGTAAATGATGAGTACCGATACAATTTAGATTGCCTAGTTGAAATGGATCGGACAAACAAAGGTAAAATATCATAATCACAAAAGTGAAGCTTATGAAAAAATCTGGTGGTATAGGCCTATAGGGGAAGGTGGGGCATAACGGACCCCCGGGGCAAAACGGACCCACGGGAAAAATAGGCCTTGGCAATACTGTCGTCTATGCAAATTATATCGAGGAACACAAGTATGGCCACCCAGATTTACAACAAAAATTTGATCTGAAACAATCTACTGACATCCGAGCAAGATCGAGTCAAAAAATTACAACCTGTCTGACGTAAGATATGCAGATGTTTAATGTACTGAAATTTTACTTCATTAATATCGGATTCTTAAATAATTGTGTATATGTAAACACTAAGGTACTAGCTTTGAGCTGTATGTACTGCATGGGCTATATGCTACAATGTATTATGCATGCAACCTATTCCTAAAAAATCGGGTATGGGGCAAAACGGAACCCCTAGTGTGGGGCATAACGGAACAGGGTTCCGTTTTGAGGCGTTTTGCCCCACAGATGGGTTCCGTTTTGCCCCAATTGTACATAAATACGTCTTCACTCAAGGAAATGTAGGCGTTATCTAGGGGCCTACTCGAGCATGGTAAACACTTCGCTGAAACATAGACATATTAAACTAGGCCTACAGATAGAATTAATGATTAAAAGTTAACTTACTCCACAGAGATGGGTAGGCCTACTTAATATTTCTTTCTAATCAAATATTGGTCATACATATTACAGGCCTACTAGGTCTATAAGAAGTTAACTCACTTCACAGAGATGGTAAGCCCACTTAATATTGTAACTGAATATAGGCCTACATATAACTAGGCCTAGGGCCTACCGATGGAACTACTGATATAAGTTTACACCCAGGGTGCCGTTTTGCCCCATAGGGGGGTTCCGTTTTGCCCCGATAGTGGGGCAAAACGGATTTATTTTTTTTGAAAATATTTCTTCATTTTTATAAAAAACTGTAAGATTCAAGTTATATTGGTTAATGGTATATTAAAGTTAAATACAATCTTCAACTGAACATATAATTTTTACAGTCATATTACTTATGGTGACGTCACAGAGCATCCTTGAAGTTAAGTGTTCCGTTATGCCCCACCTTAGCCTATAGGTAACGAGAAACTTTTTTTTTCAACATTACTGTAGTTTGGCTTAATTAGGTCTCAGTGAAATAATGTCGCTAGTTTAGGGGGTACTACACCCCTATGGTAAATTTGTGACTATCATTACTCGTTGATGGTCGATAAACGTCCCAATAAATCGGACTTAGTCACCGGTCAGTTCTACAGCATAGATATCCATGGCTAACGATGGTTAACTATGGAAACATGTTAAAGGACATCAAGACAATTTTCTAAGTTATTTATTTTGAGCTCTTTCGAGACGAGTAATGGATATATTCTGTAGATTTAGGTTTTGTCTGTGACTGCTAATGTGAGGCCGTCGTAGGTCGTATGGGGCTCAAACTCGGTGGGTGGGTGTAGTTCTGTCCTGGCAAGAAGAAGTTTATGTTCGTTAAGTCATCCGACCCCGGGGCCCCCTCAAGGGGTCATTTGAGGTCAAATGACTAAAAACTGCCATATTGGCATGAAACTAGTTCTACGGGACTCAAACTCGGTGGGTGGGTGTAGTTCTGTCCTGGCAAGAAGATGTTTATGTTCGTTTTAAAGTCATCTGACACCGGGGTCCGCTCCCAGGGGTCATCTGAGGTCAAATTACTAAAAAGTGTCGTATGGGAATGAAACTTGGTAGGTACAGTCAACATTTAAAACAACATTTTTTGAAGGTCATTTTGGGGTCATCCAAGGTCACCACGGGTCATCTGAGGTCAAATTAGTAAAAACTCATATATGGGCATGAAACTTGGTGGGTACAGTCAACATTTAGAGTTATAAGTTTAGATCATTTTGGGGTCATCCAAGGTCACCCAGGGGTCATCTGAGGTCAAATTACTAAAAACTGTCGTATGGGCATGAAACTTGGTGGGTACAGTCAAATTTTTGGAAGGTCATTTTGGGGTCGCCAGGGGTCATCTGAGGTCAAATTAGTAAAAACTGTCATATGGACATGTCACCATCAGCCTGGTAATCGCGCCCAGCCGAGAACCGCCAAATATGGTAACCGCCTAGTCTATTTTAAAACTGATGCATCAATGACTATGTTCATCATGTTATTATTGTATCATTCTCACATACATTAGGAAATGAATTTGGAGAATAGATGCCTTGCATGTGACATATCATCCCGTAAATATGGCGGACTACTCAAATGCATTCAACAAAAGCATGATTGCAATAAAATAGGTTGATGACAACATTTGATTGAATGGACTGCACTCCGCCATAACTACGGTGAAGGACACCGGCTCAAATCCTTTGTTTGGAGCCAATCGATAATTTCATGCAGGGCCTCTATACTTTCTGTTAACAAAATACTATGCTGACCTCACACTCCAGTAATTTCAGATCATTGAGCTCAGTAATACATCAAAGAATGCCTCATTTCAAATATATAGTTTTAGTTTTGGTTTTGGTTTTGGTCACGTGGTTTCCTATTGTCCTGCCTAACCACTTGAATCATAAGATATCGAACTCATTGTTTCTACCTTTTGTTTAAAACCGAACATTTGTGTCAGTCAGTTTCGGTTTTGGTTTCAGTTTCTTATAAGTGGTGTGGATCGTAAAATTATTTGATTTGAAGTTACCTACTCTAAGTATACAAAAGAAATGTTTAAATTTCGCAGTGCAATATTCACGAGCAGAGAAGTCGAACAAAGCAGTCTACATTTGAAAGCATTGATTTAGTTTGAAAGCATTGACTTGAGACTACGAATTAGCCTAAGCTGATTTCACTGTGAAAATATATAGACCATCGAAATATTTCCACAGACATTACAATAGGCACTTGACAGATTATGACTTCAGTGTTATAAACAGTATTATACACAACTCTATTTATGTGCATGTCGCATGACGGAAGATCAATATCATAGAAAGCTGGTTTAAACTAACTTTTATTCAATTTATTTATTGGAGAATAGAGAGAGAGAGAGAAATAGAAGAGATCGCCAGGGAAAGAGGGTATGTGTGTTTGAGGGGGAGGGGGTAAGGGAAAGGGAGAAAGAGAAACAGAGGGGAGAGAGCATTGGAAGTGGGAAGGGAAGGAGGGGGAGAGGGCGGCTCAAGAGAGGAGGGGAATAATAGGGAAGATTCGATATCGGGTGAGGGGAGGGGGGACGGAGAAAGTTACACATAGGTCGCGGAGGGAACATTGGTAAGAGGTATGGGTTGTGCTTTCCGGGGAATAATCTAATTCATAATCAAATCATCTACATCATCATGCATCGTTTATATTTCAGACAAATAAACAAAACACCCCCACCCCCACCCCTCAATATATGCACATGATGTCTATGCATAACTTATCAAACGAATCTCGGAACTTGGGTGTAATTTTATGGTGTCATGGAAGTGTGCCACATACGGCAGAGAGCATCAAAAGTCGTCCGCGTTGATAGATATCGATAATGAAAATGTTAGCACAATAGGCTATTATATACGTATGGTTATAGGCCATTATACTTTTGATTATATGAACCCTCTTGTGTCCTCCCAGCACAATAGTGTTATGATTGCATACCAGTTCATCTCCACATTTTAATCCCTTGATTTTTGGTTTCTGAACAATAGAGAAACCAAAACTATATATTTGAAATGAGGGAATGTCTTCCAATTCATAAAAACAAATAGATAATCTGCATATCGGATTAAAAGCTTGAGGCATTTCAATTGCAAGGCCCATTACTTATACACCAACAACAACATAGGCCTACAAGTGTTTATAATGTAGCATGTGCACACATTATCATGTTGTGGATGGTGAATCAAGCTGCAGTGCCTACCCATTCCCAAATAAATGCAGTGACCAACCGGTGTTCACTCATGATTGACGTACTGATCATTATGTATGATTTAAACTCAGGTTTTGGCAATTTGGGAGGGGGTGGGTTCAAAATGACCCCATAGGATTATACGGGGGTAAAAAATTCAAATTGCTCAAATACCCCTTTCAAATATATCAAATTATTAAAAAAATTAATAAATGAATGAATGAATAATAAATGAATGAATGAATGAATGAATGAATGAATGAATGAATGAATGAATGAATGAATGAATGTGAATGAATGAATAAATAAATAAATGAAAAAAAATTGAACAAATTGTAGCGTAGCATTAAAATCATAATAACCATTGCTGGCAGGCGGATTCGAACCAACGATATTGACATTACCAGTCTGATGCTCTAACACTGAGCTATGCCATCATCTAGTAATGGGAGTCGAGTTTTTAGCGTATATAGTGTTTGTCTGTGAAAATGCCGCCTTGTGAAATAAATAAATATAAAGTCTCAATTTTTAATTTAAATTTATTTGATAATTTTCTAACCTATATTTTCTTTAGAGCAGGGACAAATATTTCCCCCTTTTATCCAATTTGGCCGCTAAATAAGAATCTACTTCTTTTATTACTGATTTAATTCCGCGATTTGTTCCATTCAGCAATATCAAAGATTAATGTCAAGCATCTCACGACAGATATTTAGTTGGCTTAGTGGTTTTGCACAGTGCTTTTTAACCGGGAGGTACCGAGATCGATTCCCACCTCTGCCTGCAATTTTTTTTTCAAGACTGGGAAATAATAACCTGACATTCGCCGCTGACATTCGTACTGCAGAAGCGGAGTTGTAACTTGTTAAACTTTGCTCCTTCCGTAAAAGGGTACATTATTTGGCACTACATTATTTCTTTTTTTCCACATTGCTGGTAGGCCCCTATTAAATATCAAAATGGTCATAATTGGCGGTCACTTCAAATCATCGCCAACTGAACGAGGTTCAGGAATGTACTCTCATTGTTAATTGTTGGTTAATCCACCACTTGAACAGGACTTACCCAAAGCAAACAAAGACTTAAGCTTTTTTACGAATGCTATACATAAGTATAGGGTGCACAACTTATAAGTTCCCCTCTACATATTTTGTTAAATAAATCGAAAACTATTTGACGAAATGCAAACCTGTAAAATGATTTGGATATCCTTATTTGTTTTACACGTGTGGACCAGATTTTAGCGTCACACGTCATTGCGTTCAGTCACAATGGTTCATTATGTAAAAAAAGGAGACCGTTTTAAACAGTATTAAAAGTTGCATCTGAGTCCATAGGACCCAATTCTCAAACAATACAGTAGGCCAGGGATATTCATGTGTTTGTAAAAGAAAACTTAATCTTTGGTATTCTTCTTCTTCTTCTTGAAAAGCAACGCAGGTGTTTTATTCTTTTCTTTTTAATGATAAATGTCTGAGATGGAAGGGATATGTACTGCAGTGAGAATAGACCACATCGCCAGTAGTTCATGACATGTGAAAAGTCACATTTTAATAATGCCGCGTTTGCCCGAATTTTTTCGCGGTAGAGCAATAGGTTTGCTGGATGAAAATATACCGGTGAAAGAAACTGCTCGTCGTATGGGAGTTGCGCCTAATGCAATTCGAAAATTGAGAACAAAATTTCAGTTGGGACCATGTTGACCACCTTATCAATGAAAACACAACACTACAAGAGCTAACCCGAGCAATCCAACATAATATTGAACAACATGGACCAGCAACGGGTCCGGAATTTAATAAACAGCATGCGGCGACGTTGCAATGCACTTGTCAACAGTGCAGGAGGACACATCCCCTACTAAACATGTAGACTTTAAGTTTTATTTCCATTACAAACACATGGACAGGCCTAACATACTGTATTGTTTGACAATTGACTCATATGGACTCCCTCTTTTTTTACATAATGAACCATTGTGGCCAAACGCAATGATGTGTGACACTACAAATTGGCCCAGATTTGTAAAACAAATAAGGTTACTCATAACTTTTTACAGTTTTACATTTCGTTAAATAATTTTCGATTTATTTTAAAAAGCATTAGGGGGAACTTATAAGTTGTGCACTGTATATAAGCTGATTATCCTCTTCAACAATAGGATTAAAGATTGGTGCTTGACTGGAATTACGTGCTAGTGTCATTGGTTATTGTTAAAAGGCAATAAGGTGTGTAATTGCAATATTTCCTCTGAATAGGAAAGACTCTCTACATCGAACCATGGATGCTGGTGGTTCGAATTAAGCCCGATCCTGACTCCACTTCGCAGCGGTATGCGATGCTGCGATGCTTTTCAAACATCTCAGCATCCCGCGATGAAATTAAAATGTACAGGTGGAGTCAGTATCGGGCTTTAGGAATAAAAACCCAATTCGAAATGATGCGCTTGAGAATTCAACAATATAAATAATGGTAGCTCTATTTTATAATACACATTAATGATAAAATTCCAAAATATAATACGTTTTCTGTCTTTGCTTGTCACGTGGTAGCGATTATATTTTTAAATAAGTTTCAAATGAATAACAACAAGACAAGTAGCCGAGTGGTCTAAGGCGCTAGGCTCATAGAGTACTAAGCGTTGCGCCGTGAGTTCGAATCCCGCCTCTGCCAAACTTTAAAAGAAGTAAATTAAAATTTGACTTTTTTTAATTTCATATTTGGGAAATGTTACTGGGAGAATTTATGTATGGTGTGGAGTGGTGTGATAGGGCATGCTTTAACTGGCCGGCGCGGTCCGGTGACTAAGTCTTTATTGGGCGTTTTATCGGCAGTCAACGAGTAATGTTTTGCATTTTCTCAAAAAATAACACACTGGTAACAAAAGTTATCATATTATTGGGGCAAGGAATCCAATTACTACACTGGAATTTCAGTGACTCAAGACAAGCGGTTCAGTATATATGATAGAAAATGAGGTACATTCTAGCGGTACCTCTTTTCTTATAAATAACGAACCACATGTCTTGGGTCACTGAAATTCCAGTGTAATATTTAAATTGGACTCCTTGCCCCTATAATATACATAACTTTTGTTACCACTGTGTTATTAGTTTTTGCGAAAAATGCAAAAATAGACACAAGTTTATCGAGGGGTGTAGTACCCCCTTAAAATTACAAATAGGCCCTAGCTCAACATTGAAAACTGAGCATAGGCTATTACAATTCGATTTTTGATAG
The DNA here is from genome assembly GCF_039555335.1 of Amphiura filiformis. NCBI lineage: Eukaryota > Metazoa > Echinodermata > Ophiuroidea > Amphilepidida > Amphiuridae > Amphiura > Amphiura filiformis. The sequence goes on from NC_092631.1 coordinate 37,342,303, forward strand.
GTGTCATAACCAAGACCCAACAAGGATGACAACTATGCCCCCACCGCGCCAAAACCCTATCCTCTGATAGTGAACGCCTGGAACAGGAAATGGACCATGTCAAGAAATCGCTTGCCATCTGCGGTTACACCAAGTGGGCGTGGAGTTCTCCTTCCAGCAAGCGTCATGAGCCTAAACTCAAACAACGGACAGACCGCCCCAAGGGGCACATCACTCTCCCCTACGTACGCGGTGTCACTGAGTCCATCAACAGGAAGATACGCAAGGGTTCATGTGAAACCAACAAACACCATGGTTGTGTCGCCTAAAGACAAACCAAAAACTCTGGATCGCACTGGGACAATATATAATATCAAGTGCCAGGATTGCCCATCACAGTATGTCGGTGAAACTGAGCGTCCACTGTCCAAACGTGTTTCTGAGCACAAACGCGAAGCTTCACCTGTTGGTGCACACATGAGAGCCGCCAAACACACCTTTGATCCTCAAGAAGTGCAAATCTTAGACTCGGACCCCCGATGGTATCAGAGAGGAGTGAAAGAGGCTATTTATATCGCCGCCACTAATCCAGATCTCAACAAAGACTTGGGACGGCACCCCTCCCCCCCGCCTACAAGAAGCTGATCGGGTCTAGTGATTTGGGATCAAGACCCAGGTCACGTGATCCGATTCGCGCTACCACGTCTAGTACCAGCAATCCAGGGGCGGATCCAGGATTTCGAGAAAGGGGGGCACACATGAAAATTGAAACATGTATAAGAAATGGCCGCGAAGCGGCTCATCCCAAACGCTGGCGCGACGCAGGGAAGTGTCTGAGGGGATGTGGCCCCTCAGAAGTGAGAAACTTTTGGAAAATGAAGACCCAATTGAAACCATTTGGTGGAACATTTTGTCACTATTATTGTGTAAAATTTTAGTTTGAAAAAGCCTAAAATTTGCAAAAAGACGGCCCAATTGAAGCCATTTGTGGATAAGTTTTGACCTCTTTTGTATAAATTATTGCTTTATATGTACCCATAACGTTGCGCGACACTGTCTGAGGGGGATGCCCCCTCAGTAATGAGAAACTTTTGCAGAATAAAGACCTAATTGAAGCCATTTGGTGGACCATTTTGGCACTATTATGGTGTAAAATGTGAGTTTGAAAAAGCCAAAAATATAAAATTTGTGAAATGACAGGCCAATTGAAGCCACCTTTTTTCACTGTTATTGTATAAATTCAGAGTGATGGGTGTGAAATACAGAAGCGAAAACGGGCAGTTGTTTATATAGGCATGTCTGATGTGGCGAAATTTAGGAAATTTTACAAAATGAAGGTCCAATTGAAGCCATTTCAGTGCATTTGGTGCATTAGTTTTACACTATACGAGAGTATAATCATTGCTTTTTAAAACAAAACAGGGTTTCGAACTCAATTTGCAAAATGTTACACTGACACTTTATAGGCCTAAGACTAGGAAATTTTTACTAGGATATTTGCGCGCGAAAAATGTAAATGTTACGACTATTTTAGCCCAAATTGAAGCTAAATCTTGCTATATAACATGTATAACAGGCCAGTGCGCGCGAAGCGCGCAAAATCTTGCAATTTTGTAGGCTATTTTGGCCTAAAACATGGTGTTTTTCGGCTAAATGGAAGATGGACACTGCACAGGGCAATTTCGGGGGCCCTATGGTAAATCCGGCCCTGTCCTTTACTCTTCTCTTTTTCTCTTTCTCGTTCTCTTTCTCTTTCCCTTCCCTTCCCTTCCCTTCTCTTAGTCTCTTTTCCACTTTTTTTTTGGGGGAAGGAAGGGGCGCCGCGTCCGCATCTGGAGAGTGCCAACCCGGTGTATGATACTCACTACAGATTTATTAGGCTATAGGCCTATAGGCCCAAAGATTTTCTTTCTTTCTTTCTTTTTACGTTGTTCCGTTTTCTTTTTTCTTGCTTTTGTTTTCATTTTTCCCTTTCTTTTCCTCTTTTCTTTCCCTCCTTCCCTTCTCTTTCTTTCCTTTTTTTAAAATTTATTTTTTGGATCCGCCAAAAGGGGGTGCCCCCCTCTAAATCATGCAGCAATCCATCAGAGTGCTGAAGAAGTGAGCTTGGATAAGTCACGAAAATTACACGTAAGTGTAAAATCAATTTGCTTGTGTGAATCAGTTAAGTTAAATTTTTTTTTCTTTTTCTTTAATTTCTATGAAATTAACATTTGAAATTAATTTCTGCATGTATACGACACAAAAAGGAGAACAATATGACAATACATCCATCTATTACTGCTTTGTACTAATTATGAACCGGAATAGAGTTTTTAATGTATATAACCTACGGGTACGTTACACTCTTTTATGGGATAGAGAGACAAAATACCGATTTGGACTTTCGTCAGTTTGGCTGGACGTTCTGCTACGAGTGCTACCCCCCCTTCACCCCCCCCTCCCTCAATAATTGTTACATGCATTTTAAAATAGAAAAAAATTATAAATGTAGGCCTATAAAGTGATGATGATGATGATGGCTCCAAAAGAGTACCGTTTTTTTTTCTTGCCCTAAATCGTGCCGTATCTAGGCCTATAAGCTTCTATAGCCTACGTCTTGTTTGTACATGTTTGTACATCCCTAGTCTGTGTTACAGACCGTCTACCTATATTATCCATAGGGAGAGAAACTACTGGGAACCACACACTCTCAGAAACCATAGTGGGCACACGCTTCGCGGCTCGAAATCGCCGCTTCGCGGCTCATCGCGGCTTCGCCGCTCACCGTCACCCCCCCCCTTGATCGCGAGTCCGACACTATCTCGAGTCAGTCTTTGACAAAGACTAGTACATCCCAGGCTGCTAGTTCGCAACACAAACTTAAATAACGGACAAAACAGACACATCATTTATCGGGCTGCGTAAAGCTGGACGGCGAGATACACGCATTGTAGGCACTGTGGAATGAAATAGCAATTTTCTTCGTTTTACATCATTTGTCATGTTTGTTTGGTTCGAAATTAAAAGGGGACAATCAGTAGCTATCAGTAAAAACTAACATTTAAATAGGAATCTGATCTATTTTTATGCAAATCACACATTATTTCTTTAAGAAAAGAAATCATGTGTTGCCAGCGATCAAAATGTCAATTTTGCGTACTAGTTTTGGGTCATTTCATCCCAATTTAAACATACACTGATGCATGGTCACTGGATCTCAGTACTTTTGTCGGCATTTTGTTGTAAGCATGGAACTTAGTAGAATTCCTTCTTCGTGGGCAAAGAATTTAATTGGAATGGGGGTGTTGCTACAATTAGGCCTATAGCTAATTATTTTGTAAATAGCTAAATAGCTAAACCTTAAAAAAATTGCTTAAAGCCATAATGTACGATCTTATAATATGAAATTGGTTAATTTTTTTCAAACCTGATTTTTTTGCATAGTCCTATTTGTAATATTTACACATGTCCCAACTTGCACCTAAATGGAATCGGCCAAATTTGTTGTCTTTGTAGGTCAACAGAGCAAAGTTTGACATATTATCATAATTTAAAAATTATGATAATTCGCCACTTACACAGTTCCGCCATTATGCACTATGTGCGGGAGAGCCTCGAACTGGCAGCATACATGAATGGGAATTGAACCAGTCATATAACATTCTGTGTAAGGTTACGTAATTCTTCCTTTCATGTATGCTGCCAGTTCGAGGCTCTCCCGCATATAGTGCATAATGGCGGAACCGTGCAAGTGGCGAATAGGCCTATGTCCTCCCATAGAACTGCGTGTTAAATGGCCAAAATAACGTACCAGTGGGGTTTCTTTCACTTTACCTTGTTATTTCAACCTGAATGGGACATCAACCCTTCCCGGCAGTTATTACTATAATATTATTTCAACATTTTGAATAAAGAATAACAAAATCAAAATTTGACGGAAATCGTACATTAAGGCTTTAAATGGACCCAAAATTTATAGTAAAATGCATTACAAATAATTTGCTTATATTATCACAAATCAGGTCTAATATAGCTCAAAAATGTTTATGTCGTCTAATGTAATATTATATTTAGTTAAAACGTACCTACATGATGCAGTCATGTCTACAGTAGAATTCACTACGACCTTCGGCAGGACTTAAAAGCCATAATGTACGATCTTACAATATGAAATTGGTTTATTTTTTTCAAACCTGATTTTGTTGCACATTTGTAATGTTTACACATGTCCCAACTTGCACCTAAATGGAATCGGCCAAATTTGTTTTCTTTGTGGGTCAACAGAGCAAAGTTCGACATAAAGTCATAATTTTTAATTATGACTTTATGTCCTCACATAGAACTGCATGTTAAATGGCCAAAATAACCAGTGGGATTTCTTTCACTTTACCTAATTGATTCAGCTTAAAATTAGACTATGCCATAGTCGATTTTTGATAAATAAAAATATGTTATTAATCATGATGAACGCATTCAGTTGAACTCGAAATTATACTGATATTTATTACATCAAAATAGTACTAGTATAAAATGGTTATGAAAAAGTTTATATAATTATATTTGTGACAGTAAAAGTAAAGTAGGCCTATACGTAGGCTTATATTATTGAATGCAACATATCATAATGGCATAACTATAATGGCACTTCAATACTGAACAATTCTAATTTTAGAATCTGTTTATTAGGGTCGGTTCATAGTGCATATTCGAAAACGAATATTCGGCTTCGAATACTTTTTGTGACGTCAAAATATATACGGCAACGAATAAAATATGAGTTGAATCGGATTAAATATCGCGCAACTGATAGCGAGATACTATTGATTTATATGAAAGGCTCGAGGTCACCTGAATATCGTTCGATGAACGATGATTTCAAAAATCCCCAATGAAAATTAAAGGATCTGGAATGAGCGTTTTGACAGTATTTTTGTGGGACATGAGAGCACATCAGACATATCGAATTACATTATGAATACGAAGAATGTCTTTCTGAATATCTAGAAATGCTGCTTGGCACACATGAATCCAATTTGGGCTCCTGATTTTTACCACTATTTTGCCGGTTTTGAGTAATTATTGCACATTTTGTACCAAATGGACAGTTTGTAAGTACTCCGTGACAATTTCGGTGAACTGATTTCCCCATTTTCTGATATTTGGAAGTGGTTTCTTGTCGTAGTTCGTTGTCATTTTATACTATATTACGTCTCTACGGACGCTTACGAGATATTGATTTTTCGAACTTAGTGTTCGTACGTTAGTGCAGTGAACTTCACTTGACGGTCCTGCACACATCGTCTCCAAAAAAGGTGTGACAAACACTATTATCCGTGTGTTCAACGAGCCGTAGTCCTACGATGAGAGTGTGTCACGATTGTAACACCAGGAAGTCGTGTGTACAAATTCGTCAAAGTGAACTATTTCTATGTGATAATTGTGAACATCTGAGACAAGTTGAACCACCGTTACCCGGTTCGGCCCCCCGTCATCTACAAAAATCTAATACCGCTCCTAAAATGAAAGCAAAAACACCAACTCCTCCCCCTGCTGGATCAAACACTCCTAACTGTAATGGTCAAACTTGTACCGTCAAGGATGGTGACACATCTTGTTGTTGTTTTATATGCCAGAATTGTTTTCATTTAACATGTGTTGGACTGTCAAGACGGCCTCCAAAAAGCTCCAACTGGTGCTGCAAGAGCTGTTCAAATTTCCCCACCATTATACGAAAACTTTACAATGACCTTAATGTTCTCTCTGCGTCGCACAAAACTCTGCAGTCAGAAGTGAGCGAGCTACGGAAGTCCCAAGAAACCCTTAATAAAGAAAATGTAAAACTACGCCACGATCTTGAAATCATCAAACAAAGTACTACTGACAAACCGGACTCCCCGAATGAAACAGAACTTTGTGATTCCCCTGAAGACAAGATCAGTTCCGCCTTTGCATGTTTAATCGTAGGTGACTCCATTGTCAGAGACTTTAAAGATCATTTTGAGAACACTGAAGTAAAATCTGTCAGTGGTGCGACTGTATCTGATATTTTCAACGAGTTAGATCAACGCAATGATCTCAGCACCTTTACTGATATACTGATACATGCGGGTACAAACGATATTTCGAAGAACATTGCCTTTGATGACAGTGTGTCTTCCTTGGAAGCCGTGATCACCCTCCTCATGGTAAAAGCCCCAACAGCCAAAATTTGCATATCGGCTGTCTGTCCCCGCACTAAAGGAAAAGTTCAACACAAGGTTGAAACGCTTAACGAGGCGTTTAAAGACTTGGCTTCACGCTTGGATTGCAAGTTCATTGACTCCAGTCTCCATATGACCTACCGGAATGGCTCCGTTGACGATTCACAGTTACTTGATGGACTTCATCTTAGTGATCGCGGACATGAAACTCTCTCGCGTCTGTTAACTGACTCCGTGGAAGGCCTCCAGTCTGGTGCGTGGTGTAGTGTTTCCAACAGGAAGTCGCAAAGAGCAACGAATCACGGTTCATCGCGGCGATCTCGGGATCGCAATGAATCTCGTGGACTATCTTCCCGTAATATTTATGACAATGGTCAATTTCGCCCGCGTAACTCCCGCAGAGGAAGTAAAAACTTACAAAACTCTCGCGCTGTTGAAAGTCGGGCTTATGGCGGATGCTTCAATTGCGGTCTAAAAAACCACAACAAGGACTCTTGTCATCATGAGGAACGTGTCCGTTGTCATAAATGTAACAAACTAGGTCATAAAGCTAATTATTGTAGAAGTAGTTTTACAAGTAAGACTGCCAAATATTGAGGATTTGGCCATGTTCAGAGTGCCGAAAGATCAAGTTCACTTGCTTAAAAACTGTTGTTGTTGACCATGAAATTAGGAATTTACAAGAAAAAGTTGCACATGATGTTGTTCATGAAAATGAGTATATGCAATTGCAAAATGGTAGTGTTCCTAATTTTTTTTTTTTTGTTATAAAATTTGGTCACATTAATACGCACAGTTTGATCGGTAAAATCGATGAGTTTCGACATATGTGTGGTAATGTATTCGATATTATTTGCGTTAACGAAACTCTCTGTGACCAAAGTATTGTTGACAGTGAGTTACATCTACCTGGTTTTAACATCTTAAGAAAAGACAGAAAAAGAGATGGAGGCGGCGTCGCTCTCTACATTAGAAATACTTATAATTATAAGAAAAGAGATGATTTATCTGATGGTAGTGTTGAGTGTATATGGGCTGAGATAACACCGCCCCATAGAAGCCCCATTTTGGTATGTGCTATCTATAACCCTAATGGAAAAAATACTGAGTTTTCTGAAAAATTGTCTGTTATGTTATCAAATGCTTCTGTAGCTGATAATGAGATTGTTGTGCTTGGAGATTTTAATTGTGATTATTCTCCTAATGTATCCACCAAGGAGGTCAATGATCTTAAGTTTGTCACTGAAATGCATCAACTACAGCAATTGATCTGTTTACCAACAAGGGTCACGTCACATAGCAAAACAATCATTGATCTATTTTATACTTCTAAACCTGAGTTATATAGTAATTGTGGTGTTATACAAACATCAATAAGTGACCATTACATGATTTATGCAGTTAGAAATTGTAAACCAGTGAAAGGTGAACATAAATCCATTGAGTATCGGTGTTTTAAATCATTTGATGAGAAAATGTTTGTTGATGATCTAACTAGTGTACCATGGAATGAGATTGAAAAATTTCGTAACGTCAATGATGCTTTAAAGTTATGGTATGAAATGTTTGAAAGAGTTGTTGATAAACATATTCCTAAAAAGTCTAAGCGTGTAAAAGCTACACCAACACCTTGGTTAAACAAAGATATTAAAAAGAATAAAACAAAAAGGGATTATTTACATCGCAAAGCTTTGAGAAGTAATACTAGTTCTGATTGGGAAGAATATAAGCAGTGTAGAAATGAGGTTACATCAATGATTCGTAAAGCAAAAGAAACTTATTGTAAGCAAAGTGTGTCCCAAAATGCTGGTGATTCTAAGAAGATGTGGAAAGCGCTTAACGATATTTTGCCTCACAAAGCTTCTCCTAGTCCCTCATCAATCACTATTGATGACGAGGTGTGTACAAGTGTTAATGATATTGCTAATGGTTTTAATAAGTACTTTACAGGTGTTGCTGCTAAACTTGTTGATAGCAATGGTACTATTTGTAATGATGAATCTGTTTATGTTGAAGATAAACCAACTGGCGATTGCTCTAAACCCGTACTTGATTTACCATCTATTTCAAGTGAATTTATTTGTAGAGAAATTGACCTCATGAGTGAGAAAAAGGCCACTGGTCTTGATGACATTGGTAGCAAAATTTTAAAATTGGCCAAACCTGCTATTTTGAGCAGCCTTGTGTACATTATGAATTTGTCTTTGAGAACAGGTGTGTTTCCCGATTTATGGAAAGAAGCTAAAGTAGTTCCTCTTCACAAAGGTGGTGATATGTCAATTAACAACTTCAGGCCAATTGCCATCCTTCCTGTTGTGAGCAAAATCATTGAAAAGGCTGTTCATAAACATTTGTATGATTATTTAAGTGAAAACAAGCTGATTAATGAAAATCAGTCAGGTTTTAGGCCTTTTCATTCTACTGAAACATGTTTGTTAAATATGGTTAATGATTGGACTAATAGTATAAATTCTGGTAAAATAATTGGTGTTTCGTTTATAGATTTGCGCAAAGCATTCGACACCGTCAATCACGACATATTGCTCAGTAAACTTAAAAATTTGGGTGCTTCTGCCACTGCACATGAGTGGTTCAGTTCATATTTATCGTGCCGCACCCAGAGAGTGTGTTTTAAAGATACTATGTCAAACTCACGCCCTGTTTCAACAGGTGTCCCCAGGGCAGTATACTAGGTCCATTGTTTTTCCTTATATTTATCAACAGTATGAACAAAGTAATTTCCCATGGTCAAATATCTATGTATGCTGACGACACAACACTCTCCGTCAGTGGTAAAGACCCCAAGATATATCTGCTAAATTGTCTTCTGATCTTGATTCAATAATGAATTGGTTGAATGTTAATAAATTGTTTTTGAACACTGATAAGACAAATGTTATGTTGATTGGAACTGCGAGTAAGTTAAGGAATGTTAATGAGAAAGATTTTTCTGTATTTGTTAATGGTAAACAACTGGAAAGAGTAAGAAAGGCAAAATGCCTAGGTGTTGTTGTTGATGATCAGTTAAAATGGCATGATCAAGTTAATAGTATTATTCAAAAGGTTTTCTGTAAGATTGGGCTATTAAGACGTCTGAAACCTTTCCTTGAAATTGATACATTAAATGTTATTTTTAAATCGTTTGTTCAGCCTATATTTGACTATTGCAACATCTCATGGTATGGTCGTTTTAAAGATGACAGTTCCAAACTTAATGTTCTTCATAAACGCTGTGCAAGAGTGATTTTGAGCGTGAACAACTTAACTTCATCTGATTTCATGTTTAGAATTCTTGGTTGGGAACGGCTTCACACTCGTAATGATTATTTTAAAGCACTAATGGTTTATAAATCTCTTAATGGCCTGGCGCCACATTATCTTGCAAAAATGTTTAACCATGTATGTACACCTCACAATGTTAACACACGACAGGCTGCTGCTGGTCAGTTGGCTTTGCCACCTTCAATTCATGGATATGACTTAGAATGTTTTAAATCATCGTTCAGTTACAGTGGTGTAAAATTATGGAACAACATTGAAAATGATATTAGAAACTCAATAAATGTGCAAACTTTTAAACGGTATTACAAAAATGTATATTTTCACCAGTTTTAATTAAATAGTGTATAATGTAAATAACATCTTGAAATATATATGTTACTGAGTTATTATGTGTTTTATATGATGTTTTTATGGATCAATGTTCATTTAATAATGGCATGTGAGTTTTAATAATTATTGCAAACTGTACAAATGTATGTGAGATTTATATTCTTTTAATGTATCTTTTAATAATGGCTTGAGTTGTAAATTGTATAATTATATTCTTTGTAATTCTCTATAATTATATTCCTTTTATGTATTTTGCAGGGCCCCGTGTTAGACCAGCTTCGGCTGAATCGGGCTACCCTGGGTAAACATGTTGTAAATAAATAAATAAATAAATATCAAATCATTTTCATTTTTTGAAATTCACGATATAATACAAATTTTATGACAAATTATTAGAATGTGATATTTTTCACATATTGATATATAACAGTCCTCGAAGTAAATATTATAAATCTAATGATATATTTTTAAAGTGTATGTAGCTGGGAGGAAAAGCCGGCGATCAATTGAAAATTTTGCCCTTTCATATTGAAGATAGGCCCTATGGATTTTTTTCCCAAAAAGACCTAATTTTTTTGGGTGTTTTGGGAAAAAAAATCCATATCTTCAATACGAAAGGTCAAAATTGTCAATTGATTGTCGGCTTTTCATCCCACCTACATACACTATAAGTATAAATCATCAGATTTATTAAGTTTCATTTGAGTCCTGTTAAATATCAAAAATATCAATTTTTAATCATTTGCCATAAAAATGTGTAGATTGCGAATTTCAAAAAAATCAAAATTATTTGATATCAGAAGGACATTCTTCGTATTCAGAATCCTATTCGATATGTCTGATGTGCTCCAATGTCCCACAATAAATAGACCTACTGTCCAAACGTTCATACCCCATCCCTTAACCTGCCCAGTTGTCAAATACGCCTGGATAGTTCCAACATGGCTGATAACGAACTGAAAGAAAATGCTTTGGGCGCACACCACTAAATAATCTTCCCATTGAAATACGTGTAAAAACACCGGTTTTCTTTGCTCATTTTGAGGCCTTTTGGGCTCGTTTAAAAATGTTTTATGATGACCAGTCGATTGTAAATCGATGAAAGTTTAACATATGTTTCAATGTATACGGGTCCTTCCACCTCGTTTTCCCGCTACGAGGCCGCGAACAGCGCCCTCACTGTTTTTGACATGCTCTCAAGACTGCAAACCCGATTCTGCCATTTTTTAATTCGCGGATCTATTTTCTCAATAATTATAAAAATGCTACTTTTTTGGTGACTCAAATTTATGTATTGGCTTTCCACTTTTATTTAAGCTATAATTCGCCACTCTTTTTGATTAATAAGTCTAAAGACCAGCCCAAAATACCTCAAATAGTTTCTGTATTTTACCGGAACTCATTAGTGATTTAGTGGTGTGCCCCCTTATTAGTGCGGTACAAGAGTACCCATTTTATATGATTAGTAATGTTTTATGCAAATAATATGATATTTAGGCTTACAAACATAACCTAAATGTACAAGTGAATGTTTCCATATTAACGTAGCTCTATTTAAATCGACTGATGCAGAAAACTCCAAATTCAGATTTATGCCTCCACCCCGGTTTTACATAAATAATGTTTGGCCCCGTTCTAGGTCCCCATATGCATCTGCCCCTGGCAGAGGACGTGTGAGGTCCGGGGTGGTAAATCATTGGTTATTGATATAAAAATGCGTTTGCCATGGAAGTTCACCCATTTTTGTTATTTTGGGCCGAATAAAGATGTAATGCGTTGTTATCAGTCAAATTCATAATTATAATTAATAATTAAGAGGGCAAAATAAGTAATATGTAGGAATGGATATATAGCGCTTTGCAATGAATCTCTTCATATCTTATGATATTTATATATTTATTTATATATTTATATATTTATTTATTTATGATTTATTTATTTATTTATTTATTTATTTATTTTTATTTATTTTTATTAATTAATTAATTAATTAATTAATTAATTAATTAATTAATTTATTTATTTATTTATTTATTTATTTATTTATTTATTTATTTATTTATTTATTTATTTATTTATTTATTTATTTAATTATTTATTTATTTATTGACTTATTTATTGACTTATTTATTTATTTTTTATTTATTTATTTATCTATTACTCATTCATTTCTTGATTTGCTTTGCAGTTGAAATCTACAAGAAGGTATGGGTCAACCTCCGCGCCTGTTACAGGCAGGTCGTAAATGCCCTGAAAAGCAAATCTTGTTGACTCCTATTCAGGTCAGGGGCGTAACCAGACCTGACCTTCCGGGGGGGGGGGGGGGGGGAAGATTGAAAAATTTCCCAATTTCTGATCAAAAGTTTTAGTATTTATATTCGAGAGAACGCTCGCTTGCGACGAAGCGTTAAACGGGTGGCTCGGTGGGGTCCAGGGGTCCAGGGGGCTGAGCGCCATGAAGCTCCTGGTTTTTGGCATATTAGAAAATATTAGTGTTTCAGAGTACAAATTTCACAATGAAAGTAGTAGGCCTATAGATCTTCTTCTCTCTTTCTTTCCCTTTTCTCTTCTCCCTTGAGTCCCTTCCCTTTTCTCTTCTCTCTTCCCCTTTTCTTCCCTCTTTTTCTTTTCTTCTTTCCCTTTATCTTCCCTCTTTTTCCCTTTTTCTCTTCTCCCTTCCCATTTTTTCTCTTCTTTCCCCTTTCTCTTCCCTCTTTTTTTCCCTCTTTTTCTCTCTTTCCCCTTCCCAATTTTTGACTCTTCTTCCAGGTTTTTTGTGTCCGGGGGGCAGCTTGCACCCCGGCCCCCACTGGTTACGCCACTGCTCCTATTTAGACCCATTTATACAGACATTAAATCATGACAATAGTTCAATGGAGTTTAGGGGTGGTGCAATAATTATGTGTACCCCCGGGGTGAATTATAGGGGGGCAAAGATTTTTGGCAGGCCAAAGGGGGGGCAAGCATTTTTGGCAGGTCGAAAGGGGGGTCAAGCGCAGGGGCGTAGCCAGCTTTCTTGGTCAGGGGGGGCAAAATAAAATTTTTGGGGCACAGACGAAAAAAAAAATTGCAGTTGCATCATACAATACATAGAGACTGTATTTCTTCGAGCTTCCCGAAAAGGGCCTTATTGGGGTGATGTGCGCGGGTAGCGCGAAAAAAATGTTATTTTACACTATTTTTGCCCATTGTCCGGCTAAAAAAGGCTTTATTGTTACAATGTGCGCGCGTAGCGCGGAAAAATTTTGTATTTTACACTATTTTGGCCCTGAATTTTGCTAGAAAAGGGGCTCCTTGCCCTTTTTCTTTTCCTTTGCCCTCCTGATTTTCTCTTTCATTTTTTTTTGTCAGAGGGGCACTTTTTCTTTCATTTTTTTTGTCAGGGGGCACTCTGCCCCCTGCCCCCCCTAGCTACGCTACTGGTCAAGCGATTTTTGGCAGGTCGAAAGGGGGGGCAAGCAATTTTGGCACAGATATTTTGGGCACCGTTTCTATATACGCCCTAAAAAGGCATAGCAAAACGTTACGAACACGTTCAAATATGCAAAATTTCCTGCTCGCTGCGCTCGCATTATATGTTAAGACAATTTAAGGTTTGAAATTCGGGTTCCCCAAAATCTTGCATGTGTAAGGGGGGCAAAGAACATCGAAAGGGGGGAGGTTTTTGGCACATCGAAAGGGGGGGCAAAGGTTTTTGGCACGGCCAAAGGGGGGCAAGCGATTTTGGCAGACCATTTTGAGAATTCACCCCGGGGTACACATAATTATTGCACCACCCCTTACCTATTATGATTTTATTAACTTCGTTAAAGAAATTCTCTAAATTTTGCTTACCTTGGTCAACGGGCAATACTTGTTAACAGTCGGGCAACGCTATGAATTGTAGAAAGATCTTTCTCCGGTTCATAGTTTTATATTCGAAGCCGCATATATTTTGACGCCCAAAACGTATTCGAAGCCGAATATTCGCCTTCGAATATTCACTTTGAACCAGCCTTTATCCGAGTTAAAAATCACTTGGGAAGCTAACAAACAGAGCCGTGACTAAAAAGATCAGATGTGAAAAGCTATCAATTGTGCACAAATAATTGAATCAGAGTTTTAAGCTTAAATGTAATTATGCACAATTGGCAAGTGGACTACGGAGAAGTCTAGCTTAAAATGGACAGCAACCCTTACCGGCAGTTATTACTAATATTATTTCAACATTTTGAACAAAGAATAACAAAATTAAAATTTGATGGAAATCGTAGGCCTACATTAAGGCTTTAAAAAATAAACCCCATTAAAAGCTATTAAACCAAGATAACACTCACAGCTCAACTATGTTAAATCAGAGCTTCTCTGGTTAAATCCACACTACACATGTTTCTGTTTTACCTATGCGATATTGCAATGAGCTGGTATTATAGTTTCAGTTGTGTGAACGATTATAAAGCAAACGCAAGGTAACAATACGTGTGGGCCTTTGTTTCCGAAATGAGACAACAGCAACTCTGCATATTGTTAACCAGCATTCTTGAAAATGAGAAAGATAATGGTTGTAGACTTAACACGGTTTGGAAATAATTTCTTCTATTTTTTGGTGTTATCTGTCGTTTATATATCCTTCCTAAAACACCAAAGTGCGAATATTTCTGAACACCTAAATTAGCTAAAAATTTAGGAAATATTACAAAACTATATTTTCTAGAATTTCAGAGAGTACTTTAAATATTGGCCAGTTATTTTTCACACAGTGACGTTAACTAGGCAATGCCCATATACCTATAACATACACTAAAACACCAAAAAGTGCGAATATTTCCAAACACCTAAATTAGCTAAAAATTTAGGACATGTTACAAAACTCTATTTTCTAGAATTTCAGAGAATAGCCTACTTTAATTATTAGCCGGTTATTTTTCACACAGTGACGTTAACTAGGCAATGCCCATATACCTATAACATACACTGTTTGTAGAGGTCACGCGTCAATGGTGAGAGTACTGTGTATTATGTATAGGAAAATGAACAGTAGGCTAACTGCAGTATGAGACATCGCCATCTTAATATTAGCATGGGCGTCAATCCCCGGGGGCGGGGACAGGGGACGTGTCCCCCCCACCTTTCGTCAAAGTGACCCATTTTTTGTTCTTTACAGCCACTTTTTAACAATTTTGGCAGGTTGCCCCCAGGGAATATAATAATAATGTTCCAAATTTAACCAAAAATTGGTAAACAGTGTAAATATGCCCCCAATGCTATTTTTTCACAACTGCATGGTAAGATGCTACACCGTTCAGTTAAATAACGCCCAAAAGTAGCGTGATCAAGTTTGATATGAACGGCGGTATTATAAAACACAACCAAATGTCTTTCGCACTCCGCCCGCTCGCTCGCTCGCTCACTCACTCACTCACTCACTCACTCACTCACCACTCACTCACTCCACTATCACTCACCCACTCACTCACTCACCACTCACTCACTCACTCACTCACTCACCCACCCACTCACTCACTCACTCACAAACACACCCACCCACCCAACCACCCACCCACCCACCCACTCACTCACTCACTCCCACCCCACCCACCCACCCATTTGTGAGTGTAGCGAGCGAAAAATAAAGGTGTTTTTTAGCCCTTTGGTCAAAAATTTCCAAATTAAAAAAAATTCAAAAGAACAACTTTCAAGAACAACTGTCCCACCTACCCCAAGTGGATGGGGTGAGTGGGACACCAAACTAAATAGGCCCCAATCGGATAATTTGCATAATTTCATCATGATTTTCTGCTATCATGCTTGTAAAAAGTATTCTTTTTATGGTAAATGAAATATATTATCTCTCAATTTGTAAATAAATAAGTAAAATTCCTCAAAGTTGGCCGCCATATGAGCTATCAAGGTAAATATTTTTTTTTATATTTCTGTGTTTTTTATTTTACAAGATATCACACAAAAAGAATTACAAAGCAATCATAAAAATCACAAAAATCACCAAAAAAAAAAAAAATTGCACAAATTTAACACCAGTGATACAATCCAGCAATAAATGTTGAAAAATCATAGGATAATAGATCATGCAGCCGTCAAAACTTAATGATATATTATGTTGATCTTAACGCGGCTGTATACTCTAGACATTGTTTCTTTCGCAAAAATGAGCTTTTTTGAAATGTATTTACTTTTTTATAAATACAAGGAAAGAAAATCCAGATTTGTTAACTCCAACTGCCCTATTTTATGGATTTTATTTCACTATTTCACTCGTTTCCGCAATTTAAAAGGAAAGAAAATCTTTGTTGTACCATCCAGTCTATGGTACCATCGGGGTATACGCGCGCAACAACGCATCGCGTTTTGTAGACGCGCAATTTGTTAACGCACAGATACGCTACGCAAACGCAACGCTTATCTGCATGCGCGGCGCATCTTATGGAAGCACCACGGAAGCACTGATTTCATAAAAATCTGGCGGTCAAATGGCTCCGTTTTAGCTGATAAAATGTGATTTTTTTCAAGTTCTTTCCCCCGATTTAAACATCAAGATATGAATAGATTTCGCCTAAACTTCTCATGGGGCTGTGGATTTACCCGATGTTCACGTAATGTAAGGTAGAAAAACGAGAACTGCCGCATTCTCCTGTGAGCTTCGATCAAAGTGCAAAATGTGACCACTTTAAACTTCAACGGCCCTTTAGGCCCTTCACAATTAATTCTTAGTTTCCTGTTTCATGGTTGAAAACCAGGGATGAGGCGACTTTTAATTATTAATTATTAATTATCTTTTATTTTCTTTATTTTAAAATAAGTGGTCGCAACCTACATCAAGCCATTTTGACAAGGAGCATGCATTTAATTATTTTACTACTATGTTCGATTTTATACATAAGTAATGGTACAATTAGGTTCTATGTTTATTCATCATTATAGAAGATATGATCAAAGTCAGAAAGTAGCAAATGGTAGTCATTAAAAGTTATTTTTAAAGAGAAAATCCAAAATATAAATAAAATAATTAAATATTTTGCAATTCTCTACTTTGGACGCGGGCGGGAAACAGGAAACTAAGAATCAATTGTAATTGGCCTTATTTCAATGTTCATTTTCTCGGTAAAATGACGATTATAGGTACACGATAACTCAATAAATACAGCATCTGTAGGTAAGCAATTATGCTCATCATAAAAAGCATGATCGACTTTAAGAAACGGTTTTCTTATTTTTTTTATATTTTGGTCTATTTCCGATTTTAGGGAGTGTTCAGAAATACTTTGGTGGGGGGGGCTGGAAAATATTTTTTTCATGTCGAAAATTTTTTTAACCCCCCCCTCTTCGCGAACCCAAAACTTTTTGACCCCCCTCTTAATGGACCTAAAACTTTCTTGACCCCCCCCCCTCATATTGGTTCAAAACTAGTTTGACCCCCCCCCCCATCATAATGTACCATTCTACATCAAATGGCAGAGGAAACATATTAATGATATACTAAAATTTGTATTCATATGCAATGAAATTGTACCCATGTCATTGATATAAAATATGTGGAATTGTGGAAATGTTTTCAAGTAGCATAAGTATGTTCATGCAACCCAGTATTAAAAAACCATACATTTATGATTGGAATCAATGGCGACGGAAGCATTACAATTTAGGGTGGGGGGGGGGGTTGTCGGGGTTGACTGGGTCCACTGCTTTTCATTATATATGTTAACGATATTCACTTAATTACTGAGTCACTTGATGTGATTTCATTTGCTGATGACACCAATTTATTTTACTCTCACAATCAGTTTAATGTTATTGAGGAGGTCTTCAACAAAGAGCTTACTAATGTGAATAGATGGTTCCAGGTAAATAAATTATCTGTCAATGCTAAAAAAACTAATTATATGTTACTCGGTACCAAGAAGAACACAAAACCTGAGTACAATTTGCAATTGTTTCTTGACTCTGACAGGCACTCAAGAACACCGCTTGAAAAAGTGCCAAGCACTAAGTTTCTAGGTCTACAAATTGACCAGAATATCACTTGGAAAGAACATATTGATAATATTGTAAAAACATGTTCAAGAAATGTTGGTATCATTAATAAATTAAAAAACTTCCTCCCACATGAGGCGTTATTCTGCCTCCGCAGGAGGTAGTATGCTTTGAAATTTACACCTAAAATGCCGCACATTGCGCGGCATGTAGGCCGATTGTACAAATTTATATTCTGACAAGTACTCTAATTTCCGCCCAATATCGAGAGCCCAATAAATATCCCCCACCTCTTTGCGCCATACATAAATTCGCCTATCGCCATTTCCGAATGTTCAAAAGGTAATCACGCTTCCTCAGCATGTGCAATAAATTAGCATTAAAATTAATCTTATTCTATAGGGATTCTAGAAACACCTAGCACGTGGCGCCAATGGTGCGGGTCTATCAAGCTCATGAATTATGCATTAGAATTTTTTTAAACTCATATATTGTATAATTGAAGACCGAATTAAAAGACTAGCTTGCGTATGCCGTCCTGTCAACCAGACCAAAATGCCATACTGCGCAGGTCAGCAACCAATCACAGCGCGCCTTTGTCCTGACGTCAGACGCAAACTAGTATTTTTTTTAATTCGGTATTTAATTATGGATTGCAGCCTCATCACATCAGCAATATCGTAGAAATAAAGTCGGACAACCGTTATGCTGTGTGTGGCAATGGGAATACACATTAAACAAGGTTTAATTTCATGATTACATGAAACCTGATTATCAATGGAAAAACTTTGGCTGGAGAAGTTGAAGCTGACGTTCATGGCGACACTTTGGATGTGATAATTTGACATCATGGATTGTTTTGTGCAAAATTGGAGGTATTTTTGCGGCGAGTCAGCAGACCGACTGACATGCAGGCTAGCATGCTAGGCTCGACTAGGCCGCAATCATCGTGTCTACATCATAATAATAGTTCATACCCGCTGGACAGCAGGAAGAATGTTTATAACTTACATTTCAATACAATCATGTTACTTTTATCTTGAACTTGGAAGAAACTGATTTCAATAACAATTTCAATATTGCAAACTCATGACCATCAGTGACAGTGACCATACATTACACTAAACAGTGAGTTCCGTGCCGGTTTATGACTAGAAAGTAGAATGGATTATTTATTTCTGTTCATCTTGATATCAACATTTAAATGGTAAGTTCATGAGTTTGACCTCAATGTCAAATCTACATTGTATGTCGCACAATTATGTGTTGTGCATGACTGAGTGCATGATGCTAGCATATGACTAGTCTAGGGCTAGGCCCGGGGCTAGCAAACTGAGTTCAATAACAATTTCAATATTGCAAACTCATGACCATATACCATCAGTGACCATACATGACACTAAACAGTGAGATCCGTGCCGGTTTTATATGACTAGAAAGTAGAATGGATTATTTATTTCTGTTCATCTTGATATCAACATTTAAATGGTAAGTTCATGAGTTTGACCTCAATTAAAATACAAAACAGAACCCGTGTCAAATCTACATTGTATGTCGCACAGTTATGTGTAGTACATGACTGAGTGCATGATGCTAGCATGACTAGTCTAGGGCTAGGCCCGGGGCTAGTCCTTTACTAGCCCTTGGCAGTTGGCAGTATCTGGAAAACACTCCTCCGACACAGCGCTAGTCCAAATCTAAAAAAAACACTCTGCCAGTCCGAAACTGAAAACCACTGCGCTAGTCCGAATTTGCAAAACATGGCGCTATTCCGAATCTGAATTTAGGAAACACTGCGCTAGTCCGATATTCGGACTCGGACCAGCGCTGTGATTTTCAGATTCGGACTACCGCTTTGGTTTTCTGCAGTTTCGGACTGGCGAAGTGTTTTCCAGACTCGGACTAGCGCAGTGTATTTCGGACTAGGGGTGTGTCGGACTGTTAAAGTGTTTTTAGATTCGGACTAGCGGTGTGTCGGACTGTTGCAGTGGTGTTCAAATTTGCTAAATGCATCCATGGGTTTTATATCTTATTTTGTAGCCTATCTGAAAATTTTACTTTGCATAATTCTTGCATATATAATTAGAAAATAAGGCCTACCTGACAACATTGCATAACAAAAATAAAAGAAAGTTGTTGCCAACGACTTGGTTTCGCTCCATTTTGACAGGCCATATTTTGGTAACCGAATATCCGATTAAAATAAAAGTTTCAGTCTTGTATTAGGAGAAAATGGACTCACATATTTTAATCAGACAAAAATCTATATCCAATAGCGGTACCTTAAAAAAGATTAAAGATAGCATTATAAGTATCTCCTTAACTAATAACAAAAGGTGTTCACTGGTATCTTGGAGGCATTGTCTTTTTTTAAAGACATTTCTTGTATACATTGTATTGCTCTTTGATATTACCGTATATCAATTATGGTATCTTAGCTTGGGGATGCATGATGTGCATGTTCATCATACCAGGAAAGTTGAGCTTTCCTGATCATACATAAATGATCTCTTTAAAATTCAAAAGAGGGCACTTCGTATTATAAGTGCAAGTGATTATAGAAGTAGCACTAATCCCTTACTGATTAGGTATAATACTTTAAGTGTCAGGGATATGTATACATTTGAACTTGGTTTATTTATGTACAAACATGATAATGGACTTTTACCGAGTGTTTTTGATGATTTATTTGTAAAACAGTCTAAGATCCATGACTTAAACACCAGATATAAAGATCGTCTGAGGCTTCCATTTATCAGAGCTTTCTGTGAAAAATCTATTAAATATGCAGCTACTAAATTATGGAATAATGTTGATAACAGCATTAAAAGTTCATCATCGATTAATCAATTCCGCCATGTATTTAAAAAACATCTTATGCAAAGTTACTATTAATTCCTATTGTTTCTGATTTATATGACCACGTTGGATATTTATATTTTATATTACTTATTGTTGTGCATTTTTTTCTTATTTACTATTGTATACTGTTATTTTTCATGTATTTAGGTTTATTCATATCAAGATATGACAGCTTACTGTTGCTTCTTCATTGAAATGACAATCTGCTGCCATGTCTAATGATGAATTAACCAATCAAGGGATCACAGACTTTCAGGCCTCTTCTTGGCCTTTCCTGTGATTCCTTCACTCTCACTTGTATTATTGATTTTGTATGTATCCTATGTTTTATTGCTATTTGATGAGTGAAAAAATAAATGAATGAATGAATGAATGAATGAATGAATGGATGAGTATATTTTGTTCTGGTTTTACTGGCAGTGGTGTAGATTTCTTTTTGACATTGGGGGGATGGGGTTGGAAAAAGTTAATGTATCCAGTACCATTTGACTACAGAATAAGTGAATGGTACAAATATGCGCGAAGCGCGCTAATTTTTTTGCCCTTTGGAAGCTAAACGAATGAAATTTGATGCAAAAGTGGATTAAATATGCGCGAAGCGCGCAAAAATTTGTACTTTGAGGGCTAAAATGGTCAAATATGAGCTTAATTTGGTCAGAAACACACATACATGTACTTGAGCTTTCAAAAAGGCTTTATTGGGACAAAATGCGTGCAAAAATTGTGTATTTCGCCCATGATGGGATGAAAATGCCTTTATTGTGACAATGTGCGCACACAGCGTGCAAACATTTTGTATTTTACACTATTTTGGCCCATGATCGGGTCGAATTTATATGGAAAAGGGGCTCCTTGCTCCTTTTCTTTGCCCTCCAGATTTTCTCTTTCATTTTTTGTCAGAGGGGCACTTTTCTCTTTCATTTTTTGTCAGGGGCCCTTCCGCCCCCTGTCTACACTAGGCCTACTGCCGAAATGGTGTGTTTTGCTATTAAATTGACAGGCCAGTTCGTGTGATCGCGAAGGGCAAAATTGTGCAATTTTACCCTATTTGGGCCCAAAATGCTTTTTGATGTGCTAAAAAAAGTTGCACATGGCAATTATTGCTTTATCTTTTCTTCTATAGGATTTTTAGGGGATGTCCCCATTATGGAAAAAAAAAATTAGGGGGGGCGTGTACCCCGGTTCTCCAAGCTTCCTCCGCCTATAATTGTAACATGATTTAGTTGTATGTATCAGTGACAATAAATCAATAATCTGTACTACATGAAACATTATTGTAAAAATTGTCAACACTAAAGAAGAGCAAAGATATTGCAGCTTTTAGTGATTTAAAGAGCTGAACAGAAAGAACTGACACAACCCTCAAAATTAAGTTATAGACAACAATTTTTAACACTGGATTAAATGTACTTTTGTACTGGTTTCCTATGGGAACATTTGCGCGTATTTTTTACACCCCCCCTCTACGTGCCAAAAAACTTTTTAACCCCCCTGTTCATACACCCAAAACTTTTTAACCCCCTATTCAGAGCTCCTAAAATTTTATGACCCCCCTACATATTTTCCAGCCCCCCACCAGAGTATTTCTGAACACTCCCTTAGGCATCATTTTGTGCAAATAGGCGTTTGTGAATTTTAAAAAGTTCATTTTGATGCTTTATATGGTCAATATCTCAAAAAATAAGGCCAATATCAAAAAACTAAAAAAACCGTTTTTGGAATGGTGTCTCAAGATTAAGAAAAAAACAAAACAAAATTTTTGGAAAGAGTGTTTCTTTGTTTATTATGATGTACCGAACAAAAATTGCCAAAAACTCACTTTTTTGTGATTTTCTTCATAATTGATGTTTTTACACCAAATCTGTATTTATATTAAGATTCATTGATGTATTGCCTTTATAAAAATGTATACTTTTATATGTCTTGCGTGAATAATTACAAAGTTATGGCACTTTTACTACATGCATGTCTGAGAGTACACAGCTGGCATGATTGAGCATAATTATACCGTGCCATTATCTCCCGCAGCTCAAATACCAAATAAACTCCAATATGAGCAGTAGAAATTATAACATACATATTTGCAATGGGGTAAGTAGATGCCATTCGGTATTGTATTGGTCGATTTAGTGCTGCAATGAAGATGTAGTATAGTAAGTTAAGGTCCCACTTACCCCATCATACCCTATGTAAAAAAAACCCCAAAAAAACAGGCCTGAAAAAAAAGGGGGGGCAGCCCTCAACGTTCCTGCTTGCTTCAATCATCTATATAATAATACGCTATTCTCTGTCTCTCTGTCTCTCTGTCTCTCTGTCTGTCTGTCTGTGACTGCTAATGTGAGGCCGTCGTAGGTCGTACGGGGCCCAAACTCGGTGGGTGGGTGTAGTTCTGTCCTGGCAAGAAGAAGTTTATGTTTGTTAAGTCATCTGACCCCAGGCCCCCTCCCAGGGGTCATTTGAGGTCAAATTACTAAAAACTGTTGTGTGAGGCTGTAGTAGGTCGTACGGGGCCCAAACTCGGTGGGTGGGTGTAGTTCTGTCCTGGCAAGAATAAGTTTAGGTTCGTTAAGTCATCTGACCCCGGGGCCCCCTCCCAGGGGTCAACTGAGGTCAAATTACTAAAAACTGTCGTATGGGCATGAAACTTGGTAGGTACAGTCAACAGTTAGAGCCAAAATTTTGAAGGTCATTTAGGGGTCACCAAGGACACCCAGGGGTCATCTGAGGTCAAATTAGTACAAACTGTTGTATGGGCATGAAACTTGATGGGTACAGACAACATTGAGAGCCAATTTTTGGAAGGTCATTTTGGGGTCATCCGAGGTCACCCACGGGTCATCTGAGGTCAAATTAGTAAAAACTGTCGTATGGGCACGAAACTTGGTGGGTACAGTCAACATTTAGAGCCAAATTTTTGGAAGGTAATTTTGGGGTCATCAGGGTCATCTGAGGTCAAATTAGTAAAAACTGTCATATGGGCATGAAACTTGGTGGGTACAGTCACCATCAGCCAGGTAATCGCGCCCAGCCGAGAACCGCCAAAAATGGGTAACCGCCTAGTCTATATAATAATACGCTATTCTCTGTCTCTCTGTCTGTAGATCTGTCTGTCTGTCTGTGACTGCTAATGTGAGGCCACCGTAGGTCATACGGGGCTCAAACTTGGTGGGTGGGTGCAGCTTGGTATGAGGAAGAACGAGTTTATATTTTTTAAGGTCAAAGGTCAAGGACGGGGTCAAGTTCAATTGAAGTCTAATTTCAAATACTTTAAATGGCAAATCTAGCCATGCCATTGTGTTGACCTTGGACTATCAAACAAAAGTTTCCACAGTGACCTTTTCGTCAGACCAACGGTTAAGAGGTCAAAGGTCAAGAAAGGTAAAAATTTCAAACTGCCCCTATGAAGCTCAAACTTGGTGGGTGTATGGAACTTGGAATAACAGATAAAAGTTTCCACGATGACCTTTTTGTCAGACGTACGTTTAAGAGGTCATAGGTCAAGAAAGGTAACAATTTCAAATTGCCCTATGGAGCTCAAACTTGGTGGGTGGGTGGACCTTGGACTAACAAACAAAAGTTTCCACGGTGACCTTTTCATCATACCTACGGTTAAGAGGTCATAGGTCAAGAAAGGTAAAAATTTCAAACTGCTCCTATGGAGCTCAAACTTGGTGGGTGGGTGGACCTTAAACTAACAAACAAAAGTTTCTACGGTCACCTTTTCGTCATACCTACGGTTAAGAGGTCATAGGTCAAGAAAGGTAAAATTTCAAATTGCCCCTATGGAGCTCAAACTTGGTGGGTAGGTGGAAATTGGACGCACAAACAAAAGTTCCATTGTGACCTTTTTGTCAGACCTACGGTTGAGAGGTCATTGGTCAAAAAACAAAGATTTCAAATTGCTCATCGAGCTCAAACTTGGTTGGTGGGTGTAACTTTGGCCAAGGAAGCCCACGTTTGAGATCTGCAAAAGCCAATAACTATGACAGCCGAGAACCGCGAAATACGGGTAACCGCCTAGTCTTACTATAATTCACCAGAATCTGTCCATCTGTCCATCTGTTTGTTTGTGTGTTTGTCTGTCCGCCTCTTTTCTCTGAGACTGGGGGTCGCACGTTCCTCAAACTTGGTGGGTGGGTGTATCTTGACCCCAGGCAGAACGAGTTTATATTGGTTAGTGGGTCAAGGTCACCCAAGGTCATCCAGGGGTCAAATTAGTAAAAACTGTTTTCTCTGAGACTGGGGTCGCACGTTCCTCAAACTTGACGGGTGGGTGCGTCTTGACCCAGGACAGAACAAGTTTGTATTGGTTAGTGGGTCAAGGTCACCAGAGGTCATCTAGGGGTCAAATTAGTAAAAACTGTCATATGGGCATGCAACTTGGTGGGTAGGTGCATCTTGACTTAAGACGGAACGAGTTTGTATTGGTTAGTGGGTCAAGGTCACCCAGGGGTCATCTGAGGTCAAATTAGTAAAACTGTCGTATGGGCATGAAACTTGGTGGGTACAGTCAACATTTAGAGTCAAATTTTGGACGGTCATTTTGGGGTCATCCAAGGTCAAATTACTAAAAACTGTTGTATGGGCATGAAACGTGGTGGGTACAGTCAACATTTGTAGCCAAATTTTGGAAGGTCATTTCGAGATCACAAGGGGTTATCTGAGGTCAAATTAGTAAAAACTGTCCTATGCGCATAAAACTTGGTGGGTACAGTCACCATCAGCCAGGTAATCGCGACAGCCGAGAACCGCCAAATACGGGTAACCGCCTAGTCTATATAATAATACTGGTAGTCTGTGACTCTGTGCTTCTGTGACTCTGTGCCTCTGTCTGTCTGTCCGCCTATTTTCTCAGAGACTAGGGGTCGCACGTTCCTCAAACTTGGTGGGTGGGTGCAGCTTGACCCCAGACAGAACAAGTTTGTATTGGTTAGTGGGTCAAGGTCACCCGAGGTCATCCAGGGGTCAAATTAGTAAAAACTGTTTTTCTCAGAGACTGGGGGTCGCACGTTCCTCAAACTTGACGGGTGTGTGCGTCTTGACCCGGGACAGAACAAGTTTGTATTGGTTAGTAGGTCAAGGTCACCAGAGGTCATCTAGGGGTCAAATTAGTAAAAAACTGTCATATGGGCATGCAACTTGGTGGGTAGGTGCATCTTGACCTAAGACGGAACAAGTTTGTATTGGTTAGTGGGTCAAGGTCACCCAGGGGTCATCTGAGGTCAAATTAGTAAAAACTGTTTTCCGCCTATTTTCTCGGAAACTAGGGGACGCACGTTCCTCAAACTTGGTGGGTGGGTGCATCTGGACCTCAGACAGAACAAGTTTGTTTCGGTAAGTGGGCCAAGATCACCCGAGGTCATCCAGGGGTCATATAAGGTCAAATTAGTAAAAACTGTCGTATGGGCATGAAACTTGGTGGGTAGGCTACAGTCAACTTTTAGAGTCAAATTTTTGGACGGTCATTTTGGGGTCATCCGGGGTCACCCAGGGGTCATCTGAGGTCAAAATAGTAAAAAATGTCGTATGGGCATGAAACTTGGTGGGTAGGCCTACAGTCAACTTTTTGAGTCAAATTTTTGGACGATCACTTTGGGGTCATCCAAGGTCAAATGACATGAAACGTGGTGGGTACAGTCCACATTTAGAGCCAAATTTTGGAAGGTCATTTTGAGGGTACAGTCACCATCAGCCAGGTAATCGCGACAGCCGAGAAACGCCAAATACGGGTAACCGCCTAGTTGTCAATAATTCTCAATTCCAAGCAAAAAATATCTAGAAACACCTGTTTATCTGCATCATCGGTGTGAAAGGAGATGGCCTGGAGATGGTGTGAATTCTGTGCGATATTTTATGTAAATGCCGCAAAATGAAGAGAATAAAGACCCTTATCACCAGACAGGTAAGCTTTGTGTAGTTTTAGTAACCAAATTTCTTGTTGTTTATCGTCAAATTAGAAGCGTTTGATGATGAAAGGGTTGAATTACTTCGTCATACATACTTCATCATCGTACGGGATTCAATACAGTGGGGGCGGCCAGGCTGTCGAATTCGACAGGCTGGGATTGACGAGTTCTGATGATACCAGACATGCCAGACAGGGTCTAATTCTGCATAAAACCGGGCAACGTTATTTCTATAGATCTGCTGCGCATTCAAATTGCATTGTATTGCATCGTAATTTCATTTGTGTCTATGCTAATTATGTTTACTCAACATGAACTCATGTGTTTCATGCAAATTCACCGATAATAGGTGATCAAAAGCGATCGGAATGTTACAAAAGTACAGATCACATTCAGCTTACTTCATATGAGATGATCTTTGGAAAAATACGGCATAATTTGTCTTGGTGTTTGCGGAATGTCATGCAGTAAAATATTAATACGTTGCGGCAATTCATGATTGACAACTAACAATCGGCGTGTCCTTCGTATCCTCCACTGTCAATTTCTTATCCACTCACTAATCCTCACAAAAGCTTTGTGTTGATTACGTAATGTGTGGAGGCAAATTGCAATAAGTACCATGAAATAATGAGTCGGGCGGGCTCCGCGGCGGGTTTCTTCTTCATCTTACGTAACAGTATTGTTCTCCAAAAACCCGGAAGCTTGTTGTTTGGAGCTCTAGCTGAAATACAGCAAGATAATGTAAGATAGTAAATGTAAACCTGTATTTTAGCTAGAGTATCTCGAGCTAGATGATACCGTAATTTAGCTCGAGATACTCTAGAGCTCAATCAATTATTTTCATCAATCTCATACAAACATAGCATTATTATCTTCTACTTCGACTTCTACGCTGGTTCTCGTCAAAGCCTGTACAGCATCTGGACGAGGATGCTGCCGACGAACGAGCAAATAAAAACTGTTATAAACAATCATTCATTCCAAGAACACTGATTGATTGGAATAATCTGCCCAAAGAAATTACTACCATAGAAGAGAAACAAAAGTTCAAATCAGCAGTCAACAAATTGTTTAAACAACACAGAAGAAGAATAGCATCAAATAGCACTATACGCGCCCACCTAAACCTGCTTGAGTGACTCCTGTAAAGGGGTGTTAGGCAGTATTCATCAAGACAAGACAAGGTGTGGTGCAAGTGTAGTACTAGACTGCGGAACTCAGTCCTCAATCAATATGCGTAGTCCAATTAATGTCGGGTGCATTGAAATTTCCTCCAAGAATTATATTCGGCAGGTTAGCTCTTCCCGTAAGCTTCTTCAAGGCTTAGCCTTTATCAAGTTCTATAAAGTATAAGTGGTTGCGGTTCTTCATCCTGCAAATAGAATCTTCACCCAGATTGATTCACTATCAGATCTCAAACTTTCATCTTCCATTCCAAGCAAGTCCTTCTTTAGTCCAACAAACACACCTCCTCCGTGCCTGTTTCTATCTTTCCTAAAGATGTCATCGCCATCTGGAAACACTTCACTTAAAGTGTGGTATTCACTGTCCAGGTGACTTTTATTACCGGTACCACAGATTATATCAGGATCTTCTTGTTTTATGACAATCCGAAAGTCACGTTGCTTTCTCAGACTCTATGGTCTGTTAATCCAGAAATTGTGTTTTCATGACACATGGACCTTCCTGTTTCTTTAAAATTAACATTTAAAAGTGGAAAATGTCTCCCTAGCCACGGCTCCCTAGCCACCACCGCAATCACCAATTCATTAATTAATTAACCCTAATTAAAACTGAAACAATATGAACCAATTTTATTTATTGCTATGGAAAGAGTATAGATTACTCTTTAAAATGACACTAAATTTATTATTGTATGACAAGTATTATGGAAAATATGTGTTACTCCACCGCCAAATTAGGTATCCCAACTCATGGCGCAAGACCATATCCATGTAGCACTGCTTGATCCTAACTGCTCTTATTCAATTGGTGTTACATTTCCACACTTGATGTGAACCCATTGGTGCATAATCATCACATTTTAAAGCCCTATGAGTTTTGGCTACAGATCTGTTGCAAATGGTTCTTTATGGGCCCTGGATTGGTTTTTCGATGTCACCTCCTAGCACAAGAAGTAATACTAGTGTAACACTAACTTTACTAGTACTGGAGCGACCATCAGGCTCTGTTCTCAAGGCCTTATCTATTATACTTGATCTATCGAGTCTAATGCAAATTATGCCTAGGCTTGGTAATAAGGCTTCAATAAAGCTGACATTACTATGTCTGGGTGATAAACTATACCAGGCTGATACATTTCTATCTGTACTATGCACTTGTGATTTGATATTTGAGCAGGAGTGCAAAACAAAAAGTACTGTAGTCAATATCTTGTCTTGTCTGCTACTGCACAAAACGCCTGGTGTGGCTATCAGCGTACAGATCATGCATCGATTCGCTGATAACTTATTAAATTTTCTTCTCGATTTCAATTTCCTTACCGTCGATCAAGTTCTTGAAAGAGGCCACATCAGGAGCTATTTTGGTGGTAGGTGGCAGCGAGTTCCATTTTGGTATTGTCCGTGGATAAAGTGAGAATTTATAGCAGTCTTTGTTGGGGCGTATGACGTTATAGTTAAGTTCATGAGTTTAACGAGTAGTGCGTCTGGCTGATAGTGTTCTTGGTCAGGTGATGACTGATGTTAGATGGTGTAAACTTGTGAGTTTCTTTGTATATAGTTATGAGGCGAGCCTTTTTCCTTCTGTCTTGAAGAGTGTCCCATTTCAGATCATGAAGCACGTCCGTGACGCTGCTGGTGCGTCTGTAGTCGCTCTTTACAAATCTAACTTCCCTCCTCTGGACTTTTTCTAAATTATCCTGATGAATTTTCTGGTACGGATCCCAGATTGGGCTGCAATATTCTAGTCTCAGTCTCACCAGGGTTTTATAAGCAATCTCTTTAGTGCGAGGGGAACAGTTCCAAAGGTTTCTTTTCAGTAAGCCCAGAACGCTGTTTGCTTTGTTAACAGTCTGATTTATGTGTTTAGCCCAAGATAAGTTGCTGGATATCTCGACCCCCAAGTAGGGATGGTGATCTACAGTTTGGAGAGTAGAAGTTCCCTTGCGATACTGGTGTGGAATGAAACTTCTTTGATGTGTCACGTGCATGATGAAACATTTGGATATATTGAACTTCATCTGCCAAGTTTCTTCCCAGTTACAAAGAGAGTTGATGTCTTTTTGTAAAATATCACAGTCCTCAGGTGAATTGATAGCTCTGTACAAAATCAGATCATCTGCAAAGAGTCTCACTTCAGATGTTACTCCCTCCGGGATATCATTAATATAGGCTAGGAACAACAGGGGACCAAGGACAGTCCCCTGGGGTACTCCGGAAATTACAGGTGAACTTGAGGATGCCTGTCCATCAATGACGACACTTTGCTGGCGTTTTGTCAGGAAGCCCTCAATCCAAGATTTGGTATCTCCTCTTATTCCAAGGTGGTCTAATTTTGTGAGGAGTCGTTGATGCGGAACCATATCAAACGCTTTACTGAAATCCATTATGCATAAATCAGCACGGCCACGATTATCAAGGATCGCAGCAACATCGTTTACCAACCCAGCAAGCTGAGTTTCACAGGATCTACCACTTCTAAACCCATGTTGTCTATCGCACAGCAGAGAGTACTTTTCCAGATGGTTCATGATATTGCTATGGATTATGTGTTCTAATTGTTTACAGGCAATACATGTCAGGGATACCGGACGATAGTTACTTGGGAGTGACCTATCGCCTTTTTTGAAAATTGGCGAGACGGTAGCATTCAGCCAGTCCTGGGGTAAAACCCCGAAGAGATGGATTTTGGTAAATTTTCTGAAGAATGGGTGCCACACTTGAAGCACATTCCTTTAATATCCTAGCTGGAATGTTGTCAGGACCCGACGCTTTGTTGATTTTTGAGCAGTTTTTCAACTCCAAATGTAGTGATCGTGATTTTTGGCATATCTGGTACAGCACTAACTCCAAGATTTGGAATAGAAGAAAGGTCTTCTCTAGTGAAGACCGAGCAAAATTGCTTGTTTAGGGTCTCTGCCTTCTCTTTGGCACTAGATGCTATCGACCCGTCAAATTTAGGGGAAGCGCCAAAAACATCCCTACGGAGGATTTTATATAATTCCAGAAGGGTTTGGTGTTATCAGTTTCAAGACATTCACCAATACTATGGACATGTTCCCGATGCAATGTCCTCATTTGTCTGTCAATTTTGCGTCTTGATTGTTTAAATCTGTCCCAGAGTTCAAAATCACCAGTTTTTCTAGCCTTGTCATAAAGCTTGCGTTTTTTCCTGATATTTCTTTTCATGGTGGCATTTATCCAAGGAACACTTGGTTTGGATGAAGTCATTTTGGATGGTATATTAACATCCATTGATTTTTGGATAGTGTTTGTAAAGCGATTCCAGAGCTCATCGATGTCCAAGTTCTGGACAACTTCTTCAGTTAATTCAGCACCAAGTTCATCGAGTTCATCAGTGATTTTACTGAAATTTGCTTTTTTATACAGGTACACTTTCCGTTTTGGAAGTTTTGTGATTTTGGGTTTAATAGAAGCATGTATGCCGACTATGTCGTGGTCGCTAATCCCGTGTTTTACATCCACATTGTTGACAAAAGCCGGATTATTGGTAAAACATAGATCAAGGATACTATTGTCTCTCGTTGGTTTTAAGACAACCTGCTGAAGATTGTGGTCTAGAGCGATCTCTAACATGGTTTTACTTGGTCCTGGGTAACGACCACACGGTTTGAAGGTGTTTGTGACCCAATCTACATCTGGTAAGTTAAAGTCACATAGTAGCCAAACAGAGGACTGCTTTGGGATCTTTTCCAAGGAATTTTCCAAAAGGCGGACATAATCCGAGTTTGTTTTCTGAGAGCGGTAAAATCCTCCAATGTAGACTGGAGCTATACCACTAACATGGATACTAATCCACTTCAGTTCACAACCCTCTTGGTCTAGGTCCTGTTCGTCTTGGGCAATAAGATCAGTTTTAACGGCCACAAAGACGCCACCGTGGCTATCATTATTATTATTCTCTATCTTTAAGAAAAATATTGTAATGAGATGGAAAAACTTCACCGGAGGTAATATTGCTGTGAAGCCATGATTCAGAACCCACAACTATATCAGGTTCCTCTTCTTGGAGGAGGTACTGAAAGCCAGCTCGTTTTGCATGCACACTCTGGCAGTTAACATTCAATATTTTGAGAGAACGAGTTTTAGGTTTGGATTTCATTGTTTTGCGTTTATTTGATTTATCAGTCATAGTGTGTCCACTTCTAACAGGGCTAGAAGTTTTCATAGGACTATCAAAGTTGGAGTCCGTAGGTAAACTATCGATGGAATCATCACACAAATCGGTGAGGGCATCAAAACTGTTGTTTGATTTCAGCTCATTTAGGTCCATGAGGAACGAGGAGTGAAAATTAGGTAATCCGCAGCCATTACAGAGCCATGAGTAAGATGCATGATTGGCAAGAACGTCATACACCTCGTCGCTCATGCCCAGGCAAAATTTATGGAACCAGTTATTACAGTTCTCACATTCAATACAATCCTGGCCCCACCTGGCAGCTGTGTTACAAATTTGGCAGGGGTATTTTAATTGTTGTGGTCCTGGGTTTGGGTTAACATCCCCAGCGAGCAATAGCAGAAGAGTTAATCTAGACGTACGGTTCAGATTATGTATGGTAAAACGTTTTGAATGACGATAATTGTTTGTAATGCGGGGCAGTTACGGGAAACAAGTGCATCATCTATCGGCGCAGTCCAGTGATCCACATCGAGGTGGTGGCAATTCTGCAACACATGGTCCACACTGAATAGACCTATTCCAAGGCACAATATAATAGCAACAAATGTCGAATAATGGGTTTCAAAATGACCCATGGTATAATACAATTCACGAAAATTGCACATAGATTTAAAAATGGCCGCCAACCGCGGGAAACATGAAAAATTTTATAACTCAGTATACCGTACACCAAAATGTTTAAAAACTGCGAGGTTAAAAACAGCATCCACTGGTACACGGAGGTTTAAAAACATTTAGAATCGCGAAAATAATCCAGTATTGAAGAAATATACGAAGAAATGATACAGTTAACGTAATCCACTTTCCACAAGTCAGCACACAAAGTAGCGAGTTTACACGTAGATAAAAATGGCGCTACCGCTGAAACTGAAAATTTTGCAACTCAAAATACACCAAAATGTTAAAAGCTGTGAGTTCAAAAACAGCATCTACTGGTACTCGAAGGTTTCAAAAACACTTAGAATCGCGAAATAATCCAAAATACGAAGAATTAAACTAAAGAAAATTGATAAAAAGTGGGCTAGCCACGGAGCGAAAATGTAGACAATATCGCGACCGATGCATGATGATGTCATGGATGTGCTGTAGGTAGCCAATGTACAGGGTAGGTAGCCAAGTCAATTGACAATGTTGACGTTTCACTTTCTGAGCTTCCATAATGAAATTGGATTAAAAACAAGCTTACTTGAGTGCCAGGTGGAAACAATAGCTTGATGTTACAATTTCAACCTGCCAACGATGTATTTAGCCGACTCGGCAACATCCATGAACAGTAATACAGCGAAAAATCGTCCTTCCATAGGCGCCGCCATTTTGAAATGATGATCGCCAATGTCAACAATACTGAGATTCAGTACTTCGGTTTGGTAGTGCGCTGTGTACAAACCAAGTGATGAGGTGTTTTGGTTCAGAATTCCTAAAACCAGGTGAAAATTGCAGAAATGCGTATCTGGTAGGGAGCTTGGATGTTTGAATATTCCAAAAACTGCTATGCGCCAAAGCTTTTTGTATTTGAGTAAAATGTGCGGCGAATTTGTGGAGCCATCTATCGGCGGCGGCAGCCTCGATCTACAATTATTGTGTATTAATAAATATTTATGAAGGCAGGTACATCACAAAGCCGAGGCCTGATAACGATGTACCACCTTTTAACTAACAATTAATTATAATTTAATCAAAACAACGAATATACACATAAACATTTAAAAAAAAAGATTTACAAAGAACCCATCTTAATTTACCATACAATTTTAAGTAAACAAATATTTTAGCAGTAGTATCTAGTCATGATAGTATTAAGCAGTATAGTGAATAACCTAGAGTCAGCACAATATGAATTATGAGAGGCAGTATTTGTTATCTTTAAAGTACCTTAACATACATAGCTAAAATACAGGTTTACATTTTACTATCTGACATTATCTTGCTGTATTTCACCTAGGCGCCATTATGCCGCCATAGTTAGAAAAGCAGGTTTTTTCTGAGAACAATACAAATATCATGGGAGCACGTGTGGCCGAGTTGATAAGGCGCCCGACTCATAATACATAGGTTGTGAGTTCGAGCCATGCTCGTGCCAACGTGCTGTGTCCTTGGGCAAGGCACTTTTATCCTCATTACCTACTTGGGGGGATGTGGTTGGGTTGGATTGGATGTTTGTATAGTTGTTTGTTTCAATGTTGCAATATTGGTGCTGATTAAGCTGCTGCCTGCAAATTTCATTGTGTCTGTTTAGGTGTGTTTAATGTACAATTCTAGCAATTTGACCTGCGCGTCCACGATTAGAGTTTGAAATAAACCTTCCTTTTATGAATATTCATGACTTCAATGATGTGACGCGACCTCGATGGCCATCATTTTATTCACCATGTCCATGGAAGTGAGGAGAATTGAATAGATGCATGTTCATCACAACAGAAATTAAGACAATAGAAATTAGTACCTCATGAATGCGCTACTGTACCAATCTTTAGAAATAAGAAAACCCACTTTTAGACAGGATGTGCTCGTTTCTGATTGTATGACTATGAAAGAGTTAGTTTTACTTAGAGATAAAAAGACTAGTTCATGTCTGAAATTCTGACAACTTAGCAGAAAATGCCTTACGGTACTGTGCAGGTCGACAACCAGTCACAGCATGCTTTTGCCCTGGCGTCACGGTCAGACGCGAACTAGTCTTTTTATCTCTGACTTTATTACTAGCTTCTACATTCTCTGGTTGGGGTTGTTCTATCCAGCGGCAGCGCACTTACCCATTTCTCACGTCTGACAAGATGACACCTTCGTTAAATCCCTATTGGTTTGTACAGTCTCGAAAGTCAATTTTCTCCACGTAAAAAACTCCAATAATTGCTTTTCCTTTTGTAATTATTTGGAGCTGATAAGAAATTGAACTTTTTGAATTGTTTCACAATAGCCTGAATAGGTATTTATGTAATGACATGTTCTGTGATTCCCCCCGTTGAGTACAACTGTAAGTGTCCCCTTTGACTTTGACTTTGTGTCCGAGAGTGCAAGATGGAGCAAGTATGCCTGAGCTGAGTGGCGGTTGCTCCTGGTATGGAGTTACTTCACCTTTCTTAACACTTGTTCCAATTTTATTTTTATTTCATTCCTGTAGGGAAGTGGCTCAAGGAGGACAGGAGTCCAACAGAGAAGCAGCCACCACACCCGAATCTATGAAATCAATTGAACACACATTGAAGGTAATATTATGCTGCTACAGGGAAAAAAAAAAAAAAGAGGCCCTCATTGTGCCCTCTTTTTCTCCTATTTCTGTAAAGTTGATCAAATGTATTTTGGTATGCAAAGAAACCTTTAATCGTTTTAAGAGCCAGTCTCCCTTATTATGTACCCAAATCAGGGGGGTTGTGATACAAAAAAAAATAGAATTTTCTCTAAAAAATAATTTTGGTACATATTAGCACCAACAACTCACATGTAAAATATGGCGTGCACAGCGCCCTCGTTCAACTTGAAAAAATTCTTGAAATTTCAGCCTCTCTGAGCCTTACTTGCAAATGGTAAACTTTGGAGGTGCATAACATCGTGCGCCATCATCATCCCAACCTGCATTTTGCATTTTTTTAAAGTACCAAATGGTTACATTACAAAAACCAAGAAAAAAAATTGGGATCTTGATGCGCACAAAATCAGCAAGTCCAATGATTTGATGAAAAGCGCCCTCGTGCAAACTTCAAAGCATCATAACGGGCTGCGCCATCAAGATCCCAAGTCCGAACAAGTTTGAAATTAAAGACCTCCATGGCAAGTTTCATTTTCAGCAAAAATTTTTTTGGGATTTCGATTTGGCGCACAGAGTTAACAGAGGTCAAAGGTCAAAATTTCCTATTTTTGCCGCCTGCATTATTGCGCCAACGTCACATGACTCTCGAATAGGATTTCATCAAAGAAGAGGTAATTCTCTGCAAGAACTGAAAAAATTAGCTTGGGATCTCTTGATCTTCATATTTTTCTGATTTTTTGAAAATGGACTTAGCCTCATTTTGGAGGTCAATTTGACCTCTTTTTCCCACTCGCCACAATGTGGGCTTTTTACTGCATCACAAAAGATCGCCAACAAGATCCCAATTTTATTTTTCATCGTCTAGCTTCTTTGGCGACCAGTAGACAAAAAACAAGCAACAGCTAATTGGGATCATGTAGGCGCACTAATATAAAAGAGGTCAAATGTCAAGCTTTGTGCCAAAGTGATGCATATTTGCCTATGTGCAGCGAAAGTGGAACTTTGACCATAATAAAAAAATGTGCGCCAACAAGATCCCATCTTACTTTTTGGATGATTAGATAAAGTGGCTTATATAAAAAAAAAAAAAAAAAAAAAAAAAGTGGGATCATGTGGGCGCACTAATTCAATAGAGGTCAAAGTTCATACTTTGTGCGAATTGGCATTACATTGCCTATGTGCAGCACAAAAGTAGAACTTTGACCATAATAAAATGTAAGCCAACAAGATCCCATCTTACTTTTTGGATGATTGGATAAAGGGCTTATGTATAACTGATAACAAGTAAAAAAAAAAGTGGGATCATGTGGGCGCACTAATTCATTAGAGGTCAAAGTTCATACTTCATACAAAATTAAGCGATTTTTAGCCTAAAGTTCCCGAATTCAGCAACCTTTCACTCAAATTTGGCAAAATATGACTAAGTATTTTGACAAATTTTTTTTTTACTCTCACCAACTACCATGATGGAATCAGCATCATCTGAAATGCACTCACACAAGTTTCTATGAGACATGTCTGGTGATCCCCATTGAAAAAAAAAATTCGGCACAAAGTATGAACTTTGACCTCTATTGAATTAGTGCGCCCACATGATCCCACTTTTTTTTACTTGTTATTAGTTATACATAAGCCCCTTTATCCAATCATCCAAAAAGTAAGATGGGATCTTGTTGGCGCACATTTATATTACAGGTCAAAGATCCACTTTTTGTGCTGCACATAGGCAAAATAATGCCAATTCTGCACAAAGTATGAACTTTGACCTCTATTGAATTAGTGCGCCCACATGATCCCACTTTTTTTTTACTTTTTATCAGTTATACATAAGCCCCTTTATCCAATCATCCAAAAAGTAAGATGGGATCTTGTTGGCGCACTTTTTTATTGCGGGTCAAAGTTCCACTTTCGTGCTGCACATAGGCAAATATGCATCACTTTGGCACAAAGCTTGACCTTTGACCTCTTTTATATTAGTGCGCCCACATGATCCCAATTAGCTGTTGCTTGTGTTTTATCCACTGGTCGCCAAAGAAGCTAGACGATGACTAATAAAATTGGGATCTTGTTGGCGCATCTTTTTGTGATGCAGTAAAAAGCCCACATTGTGCAGCGAGTGGGAAAAAGAGGTCAAATTGACCTCCAAAATGAGGCTAAGTCCATTTTCAAAAAAATCAGAAAAATATGAAGATCAGGAGATCCCAAGCTAATTTTTTCAGTTCTTGCAGAGAACTACTTCTTCTTTGATGAAATGCTATTCGGAGAGTCAGGTGACGTTGGCGCGCAATAATACAGGCGTGCAAAAATGTGCGAAAATAGGAAATTTTGACCTTTGACCTCTGTTAAATCTGTGCGCCAACGAAATCCCAAAAAAATTTTGCTGAAAAATGAAACTTGCCATGGAGGTCTTTAATTTCAAACTTGTTCGGACTTGGGATCTTGATGGCGCAGCCCGTTATGATGCTTTGAAGTTTGCACGAGGCGCTTTTCATCAAATCATTGATTTGCTGATTTTGTGCGCCATCAAGATCCCAATTTTTTTTCTTGGTTTTTGTAATGTAACCATTTGGTACTTTAAAAAATGCAAAATGCAGGTTGGGATGATGATGGCGCATCGATGTTATGCACCTCCAAAGTTTACCATTTGCAAGTAAGGCTCAGAGAGGCTGAAATTTCAAGAATTTTTTAAGCTGAACGAGGGCGCTGTGCACGCTCATATTTTACATGTGAGTTGTTGGTGCTAATATGTACCAAAATTATTTTTTAGAGAAAATTCTATTTTTTTTTTGTATCACAGATGGGTACATAATAAGGGAGATTGGCTCTTAATAAATAGCTTTAATAAACCAAAACAATTATTTCAATCAGCTCACAATTTTTGAAGATATGCCCTCTTTAAGAAATGTACCTGTTTTTCACTCTTGTCAATAAAAAGAAAGCAAGAAACAGTAAAGTAAGAAAGTAAGAAACATAATAAAAACAAAAAGGCATAAAATAACCGAGAAAAACATAAGTAATTGCAAGTATAGCAAAAGAAGTCCCATCCCACATCAATTTCGCCCAAATTAATGACACTTAACAAAATCTATAACCCATCAAGCCCACCGGTAAAGCCCATTCCTAAAATAAAGTTGTTATGTTATAAAGTTATCATCGAGGAATGTTTTATATTCATGCATGATATATGCACTTTTCAATCTTTGAAGTAGCCAAACCTCCTCCGAAAAAAGAATAAAAAACAGATACATTTCTTTAAAAGGGCATATCTTCAAAAGTTATGAGCCGATTGAAATAAATGTTTGGTTATTAAAACTAACGGGTAAAGGCTTCATTTAACCCACCCCATCTGTGTAATTGACTAAATCGCCTCCAAACATGGATGCCATTTAAGACTATGCAAATGCAGCCATCTGAATCCGTACTCAATGGACATACCAAGGACGTTTTCCGCCATTTTTTGTGAATGTGTGTATATTTGTGTTTATGAAATTTTGCCTAGCAACTGCGGACGTTATATCTCACATATTTCGCGAATACATTACACATGCAATTGCGGTCATTTGCAGACCTTTCCCGGTTTCAGAGATCTACTCATTTATGATTAAGACTTAGTTTGTGTAAAAAAGGTTGTTGGCATTTAGATATATATGGCTTTCTAAAATTGAATTGAAACTTTTAATTGATTCAAATTAAAGCATTAACTTATATGTGTTTTTTGTTTTTCTATCTGTAGGAGGAGCGTGAATTTCCTAATGACCCAATGAAAGATGCAGAGGTAATTAATTATCACAAATTCATAACCTTTGTGAGGGACGTTAACATGTATATATGTTCTAATCAAATTGTTCGTTAGCATGCACAAAAACACACAAACAGACCTTAGAATATTTCCCACGATTACAAGCCTCAAGATATGATTCCTCATTTCCAGCGGCGAAATGTTTAGATTTTTTACAATACCCCCCAAATAACTAAAAAGATGAGCAGTTAAACTCTCAACAAAAGTGTATCAAAAGTTGACCATCAATATGCAGTGAGAAATGGGCTATTCCCATTGAAATCCATACACCTATGGAAGATATTACCTTAATCTCCTACACAGGAGTGTAAATTTCAAATGGAATTACCTGAATTGTAAAATTTACACCCCCTGTGTGGGAGATGAAGGTCATTTCTTCCATAGGGGGTGTATGAATTTCAACTGGAATAGCCCAATGATTCATCAGCACCATCTGAAATTTCTAAGATAAAATATGATACCTTGTATTTGGATCTATGTGTACAAAAATTTCAACTTATTACGGTAATTTTGCGCAAATTTTGTTGATTTTGCCCCCCTGAAATTCACTTTGCCCCCCTAATGCCCCCGAAAAGAATTTCCTGGCGCCGCCACTGTATTTGATGAACCCCTGTACATTATATTTGACCTACTTAGTGCCCCAGAATAAAAGTTAGAATACTAGTTCGCATTTGGCGTCACCTGTCAATCAAACTCGGAATGGATTGTTTACGATATGTCGTGATGATTGAAATTTGTGATTGCAGCAGAAAAGGAGCATGCATGTGTGGTTAGTTTTGCACCTTCAAACATACAATAGTTAGATCTTAGTAATTCTTTCCTGAAGGCACCATGTCAACAATGCGCAGAACTGTTTAACAGATGTCACAGCCAATAACACTCTTTATGTGTGGATGTGTGTTTTCCAGCAATTGTTTACGCAATTGCATGCTTACAGGGGGCGCTTTATAAGTTCGAAATGTCCACTGAGTGCCGTCTAGTTAGGTTGAATACAGTAGCCTTATCGGAGTTTACTCACTACATACATACATACAAATGTAGGATAAGTTACGGATGATACCGCATTGACAATCCTACTGTGTTCTTTTGTTGCAGGTACTTGAGAGCATTGAGAAGGTATACTTTGGTGATGA
Organism: Amphiura filiformis; assembly: GCF_039555335.1. Classification (NCBI taxonomy): domain Eukaryota; kingdom Metazoa; phylum Echinodermata; class Ophiuroidea; order Amphilepidida; family Amphiuridae; genus Amphiura; species Amphiura filiformis. Next base: position 37,382,376 of record NC_092631.1, read on the forward strand.
GACTTTTGACAGCAATCTTCATGAACTCAATGTGAGTAAGAATTAATGGAGAACCTAAAGAGAAGAGATTTTAGTAGACTTAAAGAATGCGTATTCAGAATAGCCCCATGTGTAACACTATGGTAAATCTGCCATTGGACTATTCCATTTGATTAAATAAATACACTCCATATGGAAGACTTAGAGAATAAGCGATAGGAATTTTTATTTTGCCTATCCTCTACCGTGTGATAGGCGACAGGCAGGTCCAATATTTTGAGTAGTGGATGCGGCGCAGCCGTATCCACTACAATAAAAATATTGGACCTGCCTGTCGCTATCATAGGTAGAGGATAGGCAAAATAAAAATTCCTATCGCTTATTCTCATTCTTAATCAGTTAAATATTATTTTAATAACTGTAAACCAATTTTTAAGCAAAAACTAAGTTACCGTCATAAAAACTCCCTCATTATAAAATGAAGCGAAACTTGTTTACAACTTCACGTATTCTGTTGTGCGTATTGCTAGCGCGTTCGCGTATTCCGCACTAGTCTCACGCATCCAGCGCGATACATACTGCGCACCTCTACACGCGTGTTACACATTATCGAGGCGTCACGATGATGTGGGGTTGTCTACGACCTGATAAGCGGCACCGAAATCATGCAATTGTCCAATCAGAAATGTGTCTACAAATTAGACCACTCCCACTGACTAAGAATTCATCTTAATCGTCCACATAGGGTGTGTGAATTTTAAATGGGATTATGTGAATGGGTGATTCCAATTTCAAATCTGCACCCCCTGTGTGGGAGATTAATGTCATGTCTTCCATATTGGTGGTGTATGGATAGCCCATTTTGGATTGTTGCATATGGAAACTAAACATTTAAGTGCTGATAATTGATATCTTTATGCTTCAGCATTACAAAGGTATGCACAATCTGCATCTTCATTAAGTACAGTGCCTTCAATGGTGAGAGGAACAAAAGTGCTATAGTGCTGAGCGAGGAAAATTATTTAGTACTTATAATGCAGTATAAACTAGCATCAGCAAACTGTGGTAGGTGAATACTAGCAAGCCCATGCCGAAATGCTTCAACAGACAGAGCTGCAATGAGGGTTGGAGGAGGTCATGCCGCAGCTGCTTGATGGGAAGAAGGATTATTGGAAAACCAAAACTCTTGCACACAGTTGGATGTACTTATGACTGCTGCAGTGTATCAATATTCCTGCCACATGTAGTGTTCATTAATAATGCCATTATCAGTATAGTGTATTATATGCAGTATGCAGACACTCTTTTAATCAAAATCATAAATTGGCAATCAAATTGATTTTTGTTAATGTATCAATGAGCAGTAAGGCAAATTATTTTTGACAGAATTTATCTGTGTGCGTGTACTGTCTATCTATTTCGGTTTAATGCTTCGTAAGAAAAATGGCCATTTCTCAGTAAATTGGTAACTCTTTTTATCGGGTGACTATCAGTTGAGACTCGTAATGAGCGTGCTTTTTTCAATTAGCCAATGAGAGGCCTTTTGTCATTACCTGAATCAATTAGACAATTAAGAATGATATCATATATTTATTCCATGTTGTTCATTAAAAAAAAAAAAAATATTCTTGAAATTATGTTTTATTTTGGTGTCTTTAAGTTTAATATATAATGCTGACTATGGATTAACATAAGTCCAATTTGTTGTTCTCATTTAGAAACTACCTGAATTGGATCAACTTGACTTAAACAAGGTTGGGCAAGATAGAGACCTTCTTAGACGTCAACGTAATTCAGTAAGTATACTACTTATGCCTTTTACCAATTATTTCAAGGGAATGTCAATACATAAATACTGCAAGGCATTTGCTACCCACCATTTCATAAAGACCAAGGTGGATGTGATGATACAAGAGAAATCAAGATTAATTCAAGGAGCATAATGAAAACTTATCAAAGACTGTGGTAAATGGCATCAACAGTTAGTATAAAGTTGTAAGCGATCAAGATAAAGGCATTAAACTCTGGTGCGTGAAGGTATGAGTTAGAGTCCAGGCAGTGCTGTCTGTTTGCTCTTGTCAAAAATTGAGGTTACTTGTGGACAAAGAACTTACTGCTGATTGTCCCGTTATAACCCATATGAATCTCAGGGAGCTGATCCTGGCTGCAAAGGTATGGCTGCAACTGGCTGTTCGGTTGATGTCCATACACCCCTTATGGTAAACATGATCTTAATCGTCCACACAGGGAGTGTAAATGACTTCAGTTGAAATTTACACCCGATGAGGGGGTGTAAATGTCTTTCATAAGTGTGTGGATTTCAACTGGAATAGCCTATTGTGGGTGTGTGCTTCTTAGCTGTAAGTCCCTGAGTAGTTGTTTATGGAATGATATGCGGCCCCAGTGCACGGTTGTTTGATGGAATCATTTATTAGTTTTTCAAACAAAACATCATGTATAACCAAATTTTAGGCTTAAACAGCTAAAAGTGATATCGTGCTAATGTATACGGATGCTTTTGAGTCGTTCTCAAACTTAAATTTCACCTCTTTTACAAAATTATTCACTTTTATAGTATTTTTTAAAGCTTTTTCTGATATAAAATGTATCTATTAATGACAAAATTGGTGGTGCTATTTATTTACTGGAAATTGCCCTCTCAAGCTTTTAATACAAATAATTCCTTTTATTGTTTGATAAAATATGTTTATAAAATTTTCTTGCTGCTTGTTTCACCTATTCCAGCTGTTTTAATGGCGGTATTAATCACCTAACCCTTGCAAATAAAGAAATATGATTTAGGATAAATAGCGCCATCAATAGTTTGCATTCAGTTAATAATGAAGCCAATTCTATATACATCAAACAGTCATGAGTGGTCATGGGCAATGACAATTTGTAACTTGTGCAGAGGTCTTGTGGAGTTGACATGGGACACTAAAGCTGAATTTATACTCCATCGCTGAGCGACGAGCGATTGGCATTTGACCAATGAGGTAGCACGATTTCCTAACGCAACAAAACATGCTCATTACGAAAAGTTTAGCGTGCTGGGTTGAATTCTGGCTTGCAAAATCCCTATACAAGACTGCAATCCATAAATCAAATTTTGACAGGCCTTGGGGACTCTTGTTGATCAGAAATCTTGTAGTGGGTGAAATCAGTAATTGGATAGGTCATGGAGGTCAAGTGTATTGTTTATCAAGTTTCATTCATAAACACATCTGCTGGTCCAATTACAACCTGAACTTGAACTTGAACAGGTCAGAGACACTGAAATTTAATACCAAACTGATACATGCACTATGGACCACAGTGGCCTCATCCCAATGGCATAGTTCAATAACCTCAATTAACCACTCATATTGCAAAATTTGACCTCTAATTGCGGAGTATGAGTTTGTGTACTCAAATTTTCAAAGGTCATTCAATGAATGTACAAATGTATTGGGGTTAAAGAACTGTGCCCTGATAGATGAACATGTTGTGGATCCTAGTGATGTATGTTGAGAGGACTGCTTGAGTTCTGTCAGATGCTTAAAGTTTTTGTTCCGACTAGCACAGCAGCACTACACTAGCTATGTCAGGCTACTATACATGATATAAATTATAATGTGTTTAGGTTGGATTTGATTTGATCATCATTTAATCTTTGGTAGTATAAACAGAGAGTGCGTACAAAAACATGTTCGTCGAGATATGGTGAGTACATAATTTCAGTATATTCTTTTTTTTTTAAATGTTCAATATGTGAATAATTGTTATCCATGTGTAAAGTGACTTCAAACTTTAACTGCATGTTACTGTCACATAATAAAATTGCAAACAATGCAACTGCCAAAATTCAGAAAAATAACCCAAAATCATTTTTGTTTTGACTATACTAGATAGGTTTTAAGTAATAGGTACAGAAACTTTTACATTAGAAATGACCTAGATTTTTTGCACATGTTTTGTTGTTATTTTCAACCTAAAATATTTGTTTCACACCGGGTTTCACACCTTTGTCAGTCAAATGGGAGCAAGTTCTTGAACCTTGTCATATAAAACCTGAAACAATGCAAATAATTTTAACTGCCAAAATTCAGAATATTAGGATATCTAGGCCTATTCGATCTTTTTACCATTTACAGTGCATAACTCTTACTCTTATTTTTTGCTTGTGATGTACTTTGCAATGCTTCAGGAATTCAAATGTGATACCATTGGTGGTGTTGGCGCAATATTAACCTGATAAATGAAAACTATCTGGATTAATATTAGGCATACAAATATTTGAAATCAACATGAACATTTATTTCAATACTTATGTTAAACTACTTTAATTAATAGAATGTAAGACAAATTTTGCATGTAATATGAATGTGAACCAAATCAGGGAAAATATTCACCTTAAAGTAGGCCTATAGCAATGGCTCCAATGGAAACTGCAAGTTCAAAACATCATCTACAATAGTGTAGCCAGCAGTGGGCAGGAATCAGAGAGGCCCCCCCCCACCTGACAAAAAACAATTAAAGAGAAAAGTATTTCCCTGACAAAAAATGAAAGAGAAATTTGGGAAGTCAAAGGAAAAGAAAATGTTTCTATCCTTGACCAAGAAAACTGGCTATATGCCCCTGACTTTCTCCATTACAAACTTATAAGTATGCTTGTGAACTTGACACACAAAACCATTATTAACAGAGCAAGAGTGCAGGGAGTTTGGTAGACTATTAATGATATGCATGCATGAACTGACCTCGTTTAGGCCTACTGGTTTTAATAGGCATGTTTGTTTTAAAATGGGATAGACTCTTATGTTTTTTTTATTATATTTTGCAGGTTTTCAAAGAAGAGGAAGATAGAATGTGGTGAAAAAACTACTCATCAACCTTTGACTTGGATTCAACAATGTGCAATAATCAACATGATTATCTCATCATCCACTTCCATTCACTGTGGAATATATAAAAAAAAGCGCAGTGATTTATAGTGCGCTACGCACTTTGAGGCACAACGCCTAGAGCGTTGATCCACAAGCCTCCGCACACTTTACAGAACAATTTGAAATATAGAAACGAAGGAAAGGCCTTTGTGTCACATCAAACAGTCTATTGACGTTGTCATCAAACTTGATTGTACATGCACCAGAATTATTTTCAGAATTGTGTAACTGCAAAGTTGACGCTTAAATCACTCCATCCATCTTGTAATACAGATCTGCATGCCATAAACCAAATGGAATAGATAAATTATCTATGAACATGGAAATATGTACTGTCATTAATGGAAGCGTAGAGGTCCCAGGTAGAGGTACATAACATTAAAGAACCATCCAGGTTATTTTAAGGAATACATCGAAGGCGACAATTATATCGTGGAACAGTGGCGTGAGAGAGTGCCTCTTATATTTTTCACTTGTTCGTAAACTGCATCATCTGGATTAGGCCAAAAAAAAAAATTGTTGTGTTGCCCTCAACCGCCCGGCCCTAAATCCTGAAAAATCAGGGTCGGCATTTGTTTTTTTTTTTTTTTGAATGATGATTTTACAGATTTGTTCAAAAAATCAATGTTTTTCACTTAAAATTGATATTTTATTGAAAGACTAGTCTTTAATTTATATCTAACAGGTCAAAAGAAGTCAAAATTGACAATATGTCCCTCCCTAACTGAAGAAGCATTATTTAATATTTGGGAGGATTTTTAAAAACTGAAGGTTTGAAAAAAAAAACAAAAAAAAGAAATCCGACCGTCCGACCCAAATTTCCCATTTTCCCACTTGAGGGCAACACAACAATATTTTTTTTTTTTGGCCTTAGCCTGTTAAGCTATCAAAATGCAAGGATTATATTGCATGTGACTATATGAATAGGGCCTATGAGATGTATTTTTAGGATTTTCAATATGGATCTCCCCAGGGTGTAATTAAGCATCTTTATTTAAATTATCAATGTGGTATTACTGAAATCGTCTGTTTGGTTAAAAATTATTCTAAAAATTAAGATTATTTGTGATGTGGTATATCGAAAGCAGACACTCTTGGGCAGGATCGTAAATGGAGGAATAGCCAAAATTCTGCCTGGGGTGATTTTTTTCACAATTTGGGTTTGTTGCGAATTTGTGATGTTATTAATGTTTAAAATATTGTCTGATAGTTTCAGACCGGAATATAACTGGCATCCTGTATTTTTGAGACATTTTTCAAGGTTATTCCTACTCTCAACATTGTCAATAATATTTTTAAAGGCTGATATCTCAATTTCTAATTTTATAATACCATAACTTACAAACTCAATATCTTTGCTAAGGAATGTCTGATTTCATTAGTGAAAATGGCGTTGTGGAGCAAAATATCTCTAAATTATATGTAAAAACCTCAAAATTGGTAACCTGCCGAAAAATACGCCTATAGCTTCAGAACTAATAATTGTTTTCACAATATTGCAACATAGATAGAAGGATGATTCATTTTGATACCACATTCATTCAATTTCGTTCAATATTAAAAACACAGCAGTGTTTTAAAAGAAAAATACCCAAATTTAAAAGTTGCAGCTAGATTTGTATTTATTTGAATTAAGCACAAAGATAATGGAGGGTTTTATGTGTCCCAATGCTGCATAATAATCATTGATCGTTGTAGCAGATGTGTTCTTAAAGTTACAATGAAAATAAAATGGACAATGTGTGATTTCTTTATGATACATGGATGATCAAAAGATGCCATGCATGCATATATGTATATATCCTCAGTATGTTGTAGACAAATAATATTTGTAAAAAAATATTTCAGTAATATAAACAAGACCCAAGACACAAACTAAAATGTATGCTGTATTATCCATACAACCCAGATATAATTAAAGCATTTAAAATGTGGAACAATATACAATAATTGCCTTTGTCTCATATCTCTGGTGCAACTTGTAAGTTTAAATTATTTGTTCAAATGAAGATTTTTGAAACAAAATTCTTTCTTTGGAAACTTCACTATTTAATAAAAGACCTGCCAATTGCAAGTTGAATAACCCAATTCACAAATCACAAATGGAATGTATAAACTGCAGCTGACCTGGGAGCTGACCTTCACCCTGAATTCAAGTCTGGGAGTACTACAAGTCCTTACTAGTAATTCTACTTAATTGAGTGTGACAGTAGGGGCAACCTGTTTTGACCCACCAGTGATTGTTTTAGTCCCATGTGAATCTGACTGGTGGGCTCAAAAAAGCACGCTACAATTTTTCGTAATGCTCGACCTCATTGGCTAAAAACCAATCGCTATCGCTCAGCGATCTAGTATAAATTCCGCTTAAGTCTATAAAGGTGTTTTATTGCAAGTTTGATTGAAAGACACTATCTGTTTAATCCTGCAGGTTTCAAAGAAGGTGTCAGACCTTGTTCTTGAAAATCACTCGGCATATTCAAAGGTAAGAATAAATTGTTTTTCATTGTTTTGCTAATGGTCAATTATAGTCCTGGCAACTAATTTAGACACTATGTGATTCACCTGAAAGTCTAAATGTGTTGAACGCATGGACTTGTCTTAGGACACCTATCCTTCTTACAAAAATTATGATGATTTTCTGAGTTATCAAATCACTGATATAGCATCTCCAAGTTAAGGGCACACGTAAGAGTTTTTAAAATACCATATTAAACAATGTTACTCAAAAGATTGACACATAAATTTCACCAAAACTTTCCTTTGTCTTCATAAAAATGCTCTATGAGGGAAATTAATTGAGCAATCTTTTGAGTAGGGATGGAATCAGAATTGCACCGGTGGTCGACTGCGGTTTTGTCCTGTTGGAGACGGTTTCTTTCTAAAAAACTGGAACACGGTTCAACCGCCTGTCAACCGGCTGTCAAGTTTTGATTTCATCTCTGACATGTTGTGTCAAATAAATCAGTATGTGGTGGGCCTGACATATTCAAAGAAGTGAACAATATCAAATAAATTTTAAAAACTCTACACTTAACTGATTTCATGTGCTATCTTTTTGTTTCAGATGTGTGTTAAAATGTCTCTTAATAAAATTAATTTATCTTTTATATTTTTCCCAGGAGTTGCATAGAGTAACCAATCTTCAAGCATCACTACAAACAGCTAACATTATATGCAGCAATGGCAGAAGGTATGTAGAATTATTTCAAAAAGATATAAAGGGATAGTCAAGAATTCATAGCAAACAAGTAAATAATGAAGGGGTCTGATTTCCTCTATGATTCGATTTGATTGAAGAAGTATAGTACTTTCTGTAAACAAATAAGTATACTTCCATTATGTTACACTCGTAAATGTACTCACACATCTGGAATAAATTACAATTAAAGGCTAGCAGCTGTCAATCAAATTTATGAAATGGAAGTATCATCATATGCACCTATATATAACTTTGAGGGTAAAAAAACAGTTAAAGAGAAAGTGACTGCATCAATTGTACGAGCATATATGTACAAGCGTACAGTCGTGATAGTATTGGAAATGTGAAAATGCATATAATTATATGAGTCCACACCAATAATTGTGTATATTGTACATGCACTTACACACTGAGATTTTTAATAGAAGAATTTTCTTTAAACATTCTTGAGCGTCGCGTAAGACAGTGATCTCCTTGCAATACAAAACGAGCAAAATAACGTAAGACACATTAGGCGGTCTACTTGTTGATACTGTATTTCTCATATTATGTGCCCCTTTTTAAAACAAAATTCCTCATATTTCTTGCAGGCAATTGGAGATGGCCAAACAAGGTTTCACTGTTGCTAGTTTAAGTATTTTAGCTAATCATAAGAAAAGATTACAACTGTTAAGTCTTCTGAAGAGTCTACATACCATTAAAACATTGGTAAGTTCTATATTACACCTTTTAAGTCTTGAGTCTATACATACCATTAAGTAGACTCAAGAAATTCCTATAAAAGTGTGACCAGGTATTCTCAACAGGCAGCCCATGGGGTGTATATGGTCCTCAATCATGTATGTTTGTAATATGTTTGGCTCCCTTGTGGCCTTTAAACAAGTAAAAGTTGAGAACCCATGTTATAGACCATATGTGACATGATCAAGGGGAATGGGATGTCGCTAATATTGTTTTAGAGATATTGGCAAAAACAGTGGTCAAATTCTTTTGTTTTATATTGTTTTCAGCCATTGGTAAATTGCTCATAACTCAGTAACCAGATGTCCGATTTTAATGGGGTTTGCATCAAAATGTAGCATTTGTAAACTGGCAAAAAAGGAATTAAAAAACTGCTAATTGAAAATTGCCAACATGTGACTCATTACTTGATCATGTCACATTATGTGACATGATCAAGGGGAATGAGTGACATGTCGGCCCTGGTCGAAAATGAGTTTTACACATGTTTCTATAGAGGACATTTAGAGCTTTCAGAAACTGAAACCTCCATGTTGATATGACTTTTCTTTGTGAAGTTAAATCAATTTATCAATTGCTGAAAACAATATAAAACAAAAGAATTTATAAACTTTCTTTGCCAATATCTCAAAATCAATATTAGCGACATCCGACTCATTTCCCTTGATCGTGTCACATATGTGTTTGGCATAGTGGATGAGTTTGTTCCTTTCCCAATAACAATCTGAAAAATGTGTAAGGACACCTGATGAAGTCGGAGACACATCTGCCAAAAGCTCGACCACTCACACAGGGACCAGAGGAGGCTTAAAGGCATTCCTACAATGCACTATGATTGGGAAATTTGATCAATATAACCTAATTTTAAAGGCAAAGTCCCCATTGCCACACACACACAAAATGGTAATTTTAAAACTGCAGCCAACGAGCTAATAGTTGAGACTTAGGACTGATATTTGATTTTCTTACAGGAAACATTCATATTGTCCCACTGCATTAATTTTATTCCTAAGTCTTGATGTTTTGAATGTTAAATAATAGGATGAAAACACTAGATATTTGCACACAATCCCAATGCAAGGTATGATTAACTATACCACATGTGTACAAAAGCCAGACATACAAGGTCAGAAACCCCATTGGGTTGTGGGAATGTCTTTAAACATCCTCTGCACAGGGACAGGACAAATCTGAGTATTTGTGACCTTTCTGATGAAGTTTCTCAACTCATGTCCCCTCTAGTCTAGTGTTTATTAGAGGGGACCGTTTATTACAGGCAATATGGTATCTATCTCAAAATCAAATTTCACAACATCCGACTTCTTTTGCTTGATCACATCACATTTTTGCCTCTAGTATCTAAACCGCTGGAGCAATTGAACTCAGAACTAGGATTAAGAATGTTTGAGTGATGGGCCTCAGTGTGGGGTAGAAAACATGGGGTGTTATCAATTACACTTTCCTTTGAATCATTTTGTATAATGTTATATTTGTACTAACATTTGTTGGTTTTATTGTGATTTTCACTTCCAGCAAAGAACTGACATCAGATTGAGAGAGATGATGGAGGTAAGGGTGTTTATTTTAAGTATTAGAAAAGTACTATTTTATTCCCTTCTCATGTCAAGAGTATTGACAATTTGATAATTTCATTGTTGTCAACGTTAACAGAAAACATTGAGGTGTAAATGTTGCAAAAACATCGCAACACCCAGTATTCATTCAAATGATTTTCTGTCTGCAGTCGAGTACCTAAAAAAGCTGAAGTCGTACAACCATAATGGTATAGAATTGAAAAGATTAATGAATGGTATTATTTGTATCTGTGATTGATTACAGGAGGAGAACTACCCTGAGGCAATTCAGTTGTGTCTAGAGTGTCAGAAAGCTGCCAGTACATTCAGACATTACAGATGTATCAGGTATAGTTTGTTGGATATATGCAAATTACCATTCATACATACTCACGATATAACGATGTTTCTGATTGGATTTGGGCACTTTTTTGCTGGTCATAAATTCCGTTTATGACCAGTACGCAGGGCATAAACAAGCTGCGTCACGCAGCATTGGAACCCAATTAACACGATCCACGATTTGCTAGTGTTGCGTACACACGCATGTCACTGCGCCCGTCTCACGCGGAGCGCAAAAAGATGACGCGTATCACGCGCTGACTCCCGGCCGTTGACCTCATGAGCCGAGCTGCTTCCTGCAAGTAGGCCTACTCATTTTCTTCCAATTTATGAAGGAAAACGGTATGGAAATGTTATTTAAACTTGTAAACCCTTATTATTTTCATCTGTATTGAATTGCTAAGAATGTTGGGTATGCCTCGGGCATAAACAGCGATCATGCCCTCAATCCTATGAATGAAACCCTAATTTTTACCCTGTTTCCTTTTATCTCTTTTTTTTGGATATGTTGTTCAGGAGGGTGTTTAGAGTCACTAGCAAGCAAAAACATTGGTGTTCCAATTTTGTCTAGCTCAAATGTTAATTGACTCGTAAAGCCTCATTCTGCATTAAATTTTTGAAGTCAGAAGTGACGTGAGACAAAGACTTAATATTCTTTGGCCTTATACTCAAAGAGAACTAACTCAAAATTGGCCTGTGTGTAGCACCATGGTAAATCCGCCATACTGGTTTGTTACTCATGGAGGACAAATCGTGTACCTCCTGTTATTCCGGCAAGAACCAAAAATCAAACAATAATTTGCATCCTCGGGCGCACTCATCGCTTACCACATGAGAACAATAGGGCAACTCATCAAAACCTTATCATTGTGTCAACATGAAGCAAATGCATATAAAGCATTAATGTTATTGTGTTTCAGTGAGTTGAGTTCTAAGTTACAAGATACGATGGAGATGATAGAGGAGCAGTTGGACCAAGCATTAGCCAAGACATGTAGTAACTTTGATATTGAACACTATGAAAAGGTGCAGACAGCATACCAGCTGTTGGGGAAAACACAGGTAGGCTTTAAAAATGACCACTAGACACCTAGTCAATCAGCTAACGCTGCATGTAATTAGGGCCTAAAATAAAGGGTTGTCTCATATTCCATGTTTTTGAGGATTTTTTCTCTTTTCACTTTTCAGGGGAAAAAGTAAGAAAAAAAAAGGCGGCCCAAAATAAAATAGCACATTGTATACCATTTTCCTAATTTTTTAAAATTCATTTTCTGAGACAAAACATCTTTTTCTGGCCAAATAATTTAATGATGTAATGATGTAATCAATGATTTGATACCTAACCTAGTCATGTGCAACAAAGCCCAACACCAGATGCAGGGGCCAAAGGCAACATATTGGGTACCTCCATCCTAACCAACTGGTAGGTTATGGTTATAGTGCCCATAATAATTAATTAATGTTGGGGCTTTCTTTTAGTTTAGTGTTTTGCATTGTTGTTTTTCTCCAGCTAAATGTAAAATTAAACAATTATTTTACTAAAACAGTCTCATTACATAAATTAAGACTTTTGTATGTTTTGTTTGTTTTAACATCTCTTCCTCAGACTGCCATGGACCAATTACACATGCATTATACCAGTGCTATACACAACACAGCATTTACTATAGTAGTTGGTTATGTGGAGCTTGTCAGTGGCTCACAGGATACAAACTTCCAGAAGATGCACTATAGAGATTTATGTACAGTAAGTAGATGGATAACTAATAATACTATAAGAGATAGAAAACCATGGTCGGGTGTGGCCGCTACCTGGCTTAATCTTCATCAACATGTTTTAGGGATGTGCACAGTCTTGAAAATGCTAGTATTATCAAGCCCAGGTAATACTTCATCCAGTTGTCAGTTCACTCAGTCTACTACTTGGGACGGGCAGCAGTGGGTAGAGCGCATTGGTCCAGGGAACCCTCCCTCTCCAGCTGCAGATACTGTCATGACATCAAAAAGATCTTTAAGCTTCTCGATTTAAAAAAGATTACTTGAAATACATTGGTTGTATATCTCAGAGAATGTCTCAGAGGGAGCAGTATGGCACACTGGTTAAGGTCTTTGCCTTTGGTGCGAGAGGTCCCGGGTTCAATTCCCCGCAGGACCAAAAAAAAAAATCTCCGCTCTCCCCCTGGTTCATCTGGTAGTGGCGGGCAGATGATCCGTGATAAAGACCTCGTTTACAGGCGGTTCCGATCAGGGTAACGCCTGATTGTCGGCTACACTTGCGTGTCCTGTAAAAATACCCCGACCAGCTATCTACGGCGACCCCCTTCGTTCACCAGGTCACTTGTGCCTGGCCGAAGTTTCGTCAGCGTTATCTCATAGATTTCAGCTGTTAATGCCTAGATATGCCTAGATAAAAAATGTTTTGGGCACCGGCTAGCTAACCAATAGAATAGATCAAACATATGGCAAAGCAAGACACTTTGCCCAAAATGAATGACTGTTTATCTAGTGCTTATTATCCATACTCAAATTGCAAATGTCAGTGATTTAACATGCACTTTACTGAACAATTGCAGCACACTGCAACAATTAATTATGTTGCCACTGATGATCATTCATAATCATAACTCGTGAATATACACGATGTGTTTAATCCAATCACATATAATAACTTTTGAATATGCAGACACAAATGCAGGTTATTGAAAAAGTATAATGACTGTGTCTCATGACGTTGCTAAAAGTACGCTTTATAATGACCTCGTTATGTGACATGTTATACATCAAACAATTTACGCAGATGCTGGCCACCATATTTGGACATCGTGTGATTGCGCGCTAGTGTGATTGGTCGCTAGCGGTATTTCTTAGGCTATTCGATTTTTACATGGAAAACTAAAGACAGTTACAATTGTGTTTTTTTTTTTCAAATTTAAAAAGAAGAAAATTCGGCGTAAATTGAATTAAAAAAGTGAAAAGTGACGGTTGTGAATGAGGTTAATGACTGTGCATCAGTTATTTTTTCAGGGATTGTGAAATATCTAAACATTGTGCTTTGGACCTTGGAATGTTTAGATATTTCACAATATCCTCAAAACAACTGATGCACAGTGATTAACCTGTAATGAGATATAGCCTATCAGCACTTGGATTACAATTATTTTTGATCAGCAAAACAGCTGGTTCAAGCCCTGTCAGGGTCCAATTTTGTGGTTTGAAGAACCACCTTTGTTTCAAGTGCAAAGTTGTTTGAGCTATGGTCAAAAAAGCTGGTTCAACCCTCATTAGGGTCCAATTTGGTGGTTTGAGAACCACCCTTGTTTCAAGTGTGAAGTTGTTTGAGCTATGGTCAAAAAAGCTGGTTCAAGCCCCATTAGGGTCCAATTTTGTGGTTTGAGAACCACCCTTGTTTCAAGTGTGAAGTTGTTTTAGCTATGGTCACTACTTTCATAAATATGCACTTCGCGGATTTCATAGAGAAAGTTTCAAATAATTGTGTGTTCATCCCTTCGGAAATAATGATGAGATACCTTGAATGCCATATAATTCCTGTATTTTCCCATTCATATTTGCAGCATATCACAACAGATACCTACATTCCATGTCTAGTTGATTTGTGCAAAGCATTATGGGAAGTGATGAAGAGCTATCACAAAATCATTGAATGGCATGAGACAAATGATGAACCAATCAGTCCCACATTGCAGGAATCAGGTAATTATTGTGAAGAGCTATCATAAAATCATTGAATGGCATGAGACAAATGATGAACCAATCAGCCCCACATTGCAGGAATCAGGTAATTATTTGGGTAAAGCAAACAAATGAGAACTACATGCCGATTGGCCAAAAAGAAGTTTTCATTATCAACTGGACCAATCAGCAACATTGTTAGAATAATTTCACCACACAAAAAAATTGAGGTGAATTATTTGCAAAGCTCCATTCTGATTGGTGATTAAAGTGAAAATATCATGTAATTGACCAATCAGAGGCAATGTTAGATTTGCAGGTAGTACTCAGGGGGTTAAAGCAATGTTGGACAAATTTACTTTTTTGCCCACAAAATGATAACAATTTTATTAGCTTTTACTACCAGACACATTTTCCATTTACCTTTGAGCTGAACTAACATGGTAAAACAGCTCATTTATTCCAGCACTTGCACCATAAATGCGAATAATCTGATTGATTGATTAAATCCCAGCTGGGAATCTGATTTATTACTGGCTTTGTTGTTTTGCCGAGTATATTTAGCTTAAAAAACATTACAATCATCTACAAATCAGAATTTTTAAGAAAATCTTGAAGGCTTCTTGAGCAAATCTTGTAATATTACTTGATGTGTTATGCATTGTTTTTATGTATTTCTTTGCTTGATTGTTTATACATGTAGTTGAAAAAGGCTGCATGCTGCTTGGGATTTCTTATTTTCTTTTTGCATTTTGGACCACTTTTCTCAGCACAGCCAATGCTCCGAGTATTTTATATTAGATGATTTAGAAAATGTGACAATTTAAAACTGAACTTGTTGCATCATTAATCTTTTTGTTTTTAAATATTTTTTCATACATTTCTCTTCTTCATTTCAGATGTTGCAAGTGATTTAGGCAATGTTGAAGCTCAATTAAACAAGAAATATATTAAGCAGAAATTAACACACGGTCTGACAAGGATATGGCAGGTAAGGCATGGTGTCAAAACACAACCACTGGTCGACTGTCGGCATCCTAGCAGAACTGTCTATTTAGCTGTATGCTATTGTTCTGAGCAATAGAAATGTGCCCAATAGCCAGTTCTGACAGGACACCTGCAGTCGACTGTTGGTTGGGTTTTGGAGCCACCCCTAAAACATTGTCCAATTAATAGCTTAGGCCTATGTGACAGTACATGCTGTTAGTTTGGCAAAGGTTTTGTTTTCGTCATTAAGTGAGTGGATGGGGTCATGTGGAAGCGCTAAAATAAGAGCATGTGAAAAAGTCTTAGTATAAGTAACATTATGCTAGACATAATTCTGTACATGCAAATAAAAGAGGTAGGACGGTAAGTGTTGGCATATAATACTGAAACACTTGTTGTGTGGTTTATTTTGTTGATAAAGTTGGTCAACATTGAGTCAACCCAAGGAGGTTAGATCAGGAGACCGTGTTTATGAAGGGCAAAATAGTGTTCTCCATATTATTTTGCTTCTAGTTTGTAATGGATTATTTCAGTTATATCTATACATCCTGTATAGTTGTCATAACCTTAACAGGTCCTTAATCTCCCACATCTGAATAGGTGATGCTATATGAAAGCTACACACTCTGTGTAGGAGATTAAAGTCATGTCTTCCATAAGGGATGTATGAATTACAACTGGAATAGCCAAGTAACTTTGGTGATAACAGGCACCAAGTCCAACATGTACATACACAAACCTTTTTAACGCTCATGTGTTAAGATTCCAATTATCAATCAATTTGGCGGATTCATTCCCTAGATACACTATTTTTGCACCCATGTTATTTTGTCCCCATGTTAATTGGTATGTTGTGTATTTGAAAAAAAAAGTTGTTTTAATTGGATTTGTTGCTCATCTTGCATCTGTGTTCTTCCTGTAGGACGTGCAACAGAAAGTGAAGCTTTATTTATTAGGGACGGACTTGTCTAGTTTCAAGTACGATGATTTCATCTATGTCTTGGATCTTGTCAATAGGTGAGTAGACTTCAACTGTATTGTAATGATTGTTATGTCACAGTACATATATTGCTCCAAATTAAAAGTCCAGACAAATGCTAGTGCAGAAATCAATTAACTGAAAGGATGTGAATTCACTATCAGAACATAATATGTGACACAATCAAGGGAAATGAGTCGGATGTCGCTAATATTGATTTTGAGATATTAGCCAAGCAAGTGTTAAAATTCTTATGTTTTATATTGTTTTTAGCGATTGATAAATTGATGTAACTTTGCAAATAAAAGTTATAGCAACATGAGGTTTTCAATCTCAGAAAGCTCTAAATGTCTTCTTTAGAAACATGTGAAAAACTCATTTTCGACCAGGGTCGACATGTGACTCATTCCCCTTGATCATGTCACATATGGGCTAAAAATCCATTTAAAGTTCACACTGCCCCTCTGAAAGATTTGAAATACCTGCATTGCAATGGGGGAAGTATGAATTTCAAATGGAATAAGCACATTAACCAACTCTGATTGAAACTTGCCCTCCCTCAAGACGATGCAGGTTGAATCTTTCTCAGAGGGTGTATGAAACTCAAACGGAACTGCCTAATGTGTTCATTCCATTTGAAATTCATACTCCCCCTGTGGAGGGTTATTATGATTTGAACTGGAATAGCCCAGTGGGTTCCAAACAAGTGGGTCGCAACCCCATTTCATATAACAAAAGTGGTGCTATTCTGTGGTATTTTGTGCGATTTGGTTAACAAAAGGCACTGGCTGTACATTCCTACATCCTGCCTCTAGACATTGGTCAAGTTGACAACCGAGATGGCACTCCGCACCACAGACACGTTGAAGGTGCAATTTAGCCCAGGGCAGTGATGCTGCTCGGCAGTTAAGTAGTGTGTGGATTTGCTTTCAGGTTCACCTGCTAGCACTTCAGAAAGTGTGTAGAGAATGTGTATATGCATGCTGTGGTAGTTTTGGTCGATATGGAAGTTGTCACTTGGTGAACATATGAGGTCACATCCCTAACCATTCTATGGGTGGGGTTGGGGTACCCTGTGTGTTACCCATCCCCGCCCTGTTTCAGGAGTCAATCTAGGGAAGCAGTTATAGCAGTTTTCTTGTGTATTATATTAAATAGGGAATTGCATGTTTTCTTGTATAGGTTAATCACAGTTGGAGAGGAATTTTGCGGAAGCAAATCTGAAGGTTTACATGACTCCATCCGACAACAGAGTCTCAACTATTTCAAAAATTATCACAGGTAGGTGATGAATCCGGTTTGCATAAAACTTGCCAAATTATCTGGCTGATCCAAGATTGATTAGACTCAAAATTACATGTGTGTAACACTATGGTAAATCTGCCAGATTGGTTTATCGCCTATGGAGGGCAAATAGTATACCTTCTGTGTTCATTGATTAATGTCAAAATGAAACAAAAATGGGCATCTTTAAGCTGGAGTGTAATATGCAGCCCTTAGCACATGGTTTTTGGCACAATGCATTATACACAGAATGCAAGCAACCACACACTCTGAAATAAAATTTGCTGGCGCATAGGGAAAATAATCCGGAGGTATATTATTTTGCCCGTCATGAGCGACATGCAAATATGGTGGAGTCGGTACTCTTTGTTGTATGATTTGTGTATCCGGGCTGTGCTAATAAAACAACAAGTATTTAAATCTATTTGCAAAGATAATAAACACAAGCAAAAACAGGTCTTATTCTTTAAATAAGGGGGGTGTATGGATTTTAACTGAATAGTCCAGTGACAAATCTTACTGATAGGACCCACATTAAGACTCGAAGTAAATGTTCAGAACTAAGGTATCAACTAAATCTTGATTTTTTTAAAAAAATCCAGGGCGAGAATAGAGGAGTTACAGATGTTCCTTGAGAACGAAGGCTGGGAACTCTGTCCGGTGAGAGCCAACTTTACAGCTCTTAACCTCCACGAGTTCCGCTATCTACGACAGGCAGGAATCAGCCAACCTGGCAAAGGGGCGCCCGCTTCCCCGTCACCCAAACGTGACCACTGCACAAGATCAGGGTACTTCACCAAGTATGGGGCTCAAGGAGCCCATTTGATAGGGAAATGGATGATGAGGAAGGAGAGGATGTTATAGCAACTAATGGGGTAAGGAGAATTTGATTTAAAGTCGAACATTATATGATAGGGAATTGGATGATGAGGAAGGAGAGGATGGTATAGCAACTAATGGGGTAAGGAGAATTTGATTTAAAGTCGAACATTATATAATAGGGAATTGGATGATGAGGAAGGAGAGGATGTTATAGCAACTAATGGGGTAAGGAGAATTTGATTTAAAGTGGAACATTATATAATAGGGAATTGGATGATGAGGAAGGAGAGGATGTTATAGCAACTAATGGGGTAAGGAGAATTTGATTTAAAGTCGAACATTATATGATAGGGAATTGGATGATGAGGAAGGAGAGGATGGTATAGCAACTAATGGGGTAAGGAGAATTTGATTTAAAGTCGAACATTATATAATAGGGAATTGGATGATGAGGAAGGAGAGGATGTTATAGCAACTAATGGGGTAAGGAGAATTTGATTTAAAGTGGAACATTATATAATAGGGAATTGGATGATGAAGAAGGAGAGGATGTTATAGCAACTAATGGGGTAAGGAGAATTTGATTTAAAGTGGAACATTATATGATAGGGAATTGGATGATGAAGAAGGAGAGGATGTTATAGCAACAAATAGGGTGAGGAGAATTTGATTTAAGGTCCTGCATAAATTAGGCACAGAGTTCTTCCTGATTAACTCTAACACTACCCGTGGTTTTTTTGCTATCGTAAGGGAAAGAAGAAACGAAAAAGGAGAGAAGGTGAAGAAAGAAGTCACTTGTTACCCCGGGATTCGAACCCGGGACCCCTCGCATGCCACGCACACGATCACCGACATGTAGCTACCAAGGTTTGGCTGCCCCGGGCAGCAATTCCCTGGGTATATATATGACTTGGGCTGATTGCGTCATCAAGTCACATGGAATGTATGCACGCAGAGTGGTTTTAATAGTGAGCTTTAGTGAGACTTAGTTGGGTTAGGGTTAAGGAGGCCTAAATCTATGAAAAAACATGCACATTAACCCTAACCCTAACCATGGTTTTTTTGCTATCGGAAGGGAAAGAAGAAACAAAAAAGGAGAGAAGGTGAAGAAAGAAGTCACTTGTTACCCCTGGGATTCGAACCCCGGACCCCACGCACACGATCACTGACATGTAGCTACCGAAGTTTGGCTGCCCCGGGCAGTAATTCTCTTATCTGGGTATATATGACTTAGGCTGATTGCATCATCAAGTCACGTGGAATGCATGCACGCAGAGTGGTTTTAATAGTGAGCTTTAGTGAGACTCAGTTGGGTTAGGGTTAAGGGAGGTCATTTGATAGTGGAATAAGATGATAGAAATTGGATGATGAGGTTGGAGGAGTCAACCATAGGGGTATGTCCCACATCAGTTCACCAATAAGACTTTGTCCTCTAAAAATAAATGTCCTATTTGCTACATAAGTGATGTAATAATTGGATTAGCTACTATATAGCAATATGCAAAAACAATTTTTGAATTAGAGGTTAATGACTGTGCATCAGTTGTTTTGAGGGTACAGTGAAATATTGAAACGTTGTGCTTTGGAATCGAGGAATATCATGAGGGACGCAGGGGACATGCAATGTCCAAATGTTTAAATGTATAACACGTCACACGGCGCGGTCATTGTAAAGCGTATTTTTAGCTACATCACGAGACGCGGTCATTATAATTTTTCAATAACCTGCATTTGCGTCCGCATATTTAAAAGTTATTATCTGTGATTGGATTAAACACATCGCGTATATCAATAAGGTTATGAATATGGTTCAATGCATAGGTACTGCATGAACGTACTAGTTCAGCACGATATATTCAAAAATTCTTTTAACCTATCGCTATGGTAGTTGATCTGATTATTACATCACTTTACGGCGAAAACATGTGCATGTGCATCATTAATTGGAAACAATTTTCAACTTAATGAATATAGCATAATATAAAACTCAATTGTGTTAATATTTGGTGCTCATTTGATGTTAAATTTCATTTATTTTGAATATTCTTATATTGTTTTTCTCTGTTTCTTCACCCCAAGTATGAAGATGAAGAGCGTGATTCTCAAGGGAATGAATCGGATGACAGCGATGTACCTGATGAGCTGAAACAAGAATATATAGATGAACACACTGAAGACCAACAGCATGCAAGGTGGGTACAAAGAAATAAAGAGAAGAATATAAGTGTTATTCTCAAGATAGTGAATCAGATGCTTCACTAACATTTATGGGGACCTTCACTGGCTACCCGTGCAACAGCGAATCAGGTATAAGGTTGCTTTGCTTACATTTAAAGCTCTGCACGGTACAGCGCCTACATACATCGCCGAGCTAGTTGAGGAGCACAAGCCAAGAAGGGCCCTGAGATCGGCTTCTGAGGTGCGCCTATGCCCTCCTAAGTTCCCCCAAACCAAGTTTTATGGTGAAAGGGCTTTTGCTGTGGCAGCACCTACTATATGGAACAAGCTCCCCTGTAGACTATGTGTAATTTCTAGTCAAAGTGCATTCAAGAAAGGTCTCAAAACACACCTTTTTAATTTAACTTAATTCTTCATTTAAACGTCGTTTGTGACTTTTTATCATGGACAATAACGGGGAATGCCGTTCTTTTAACTTCCTTTATTTTCGCTGTATACAGATGGTTCACTGTGTTTTTAAGAAAAAATGTTTACTGTGATAATTTTTGATGTTGTTGCTAAATTTGCTTTTGTATATTCTTTTTTTGACATAAAATTGTTTGTTTAACTACTTCATGAAAACTGTTTGTTTTAGCTCCAGATGTTTTTTGCCCATGCTGATGTGGGAGTAAAAACAATATGTTTTCTGAGTGCAATTAATATCATGTGCAATTTCATGCTGCCTTTTTGTTCTTTTGTTCTTGCTCGGATTTTGTGATCGTTTTTCCTAAATTCTCCTGACAAACTGCACGGCATGAGCTTGAACTGATGTGTTTTTACCTTGTTATTTTATCATTGTACATTTTGCTCAATAGTGTTAATTTTTTATTGTAGGTAAATAATTTATTGTAATTTTAGAGTTGCAGATTAATTTGAGAGTTTTAGAGTTGTATTTTGTTTTTCTTGTAAAGCGCCTTGTGGTTGCATGCAATATAAGGCGCTTAATAAATTTCATGTACTATTATTATTATGGCATGATCGTAAGTTGCAACATTGGGGAGATGTATGATTGATACACATGATAAGTAATGGGAACACATTGTTAAGTGAAGAGTCACTGTAACTCTATGACAGGTTACTTAGGTTTAGGTTTTATTAGAGTAAAGTTATGTCTCAAAGCCCACACGCGCGTTCGTTTTTTCTTAGTGCGTCCATGTCAGCTGAAATGGAAAATTTATTTTTTAATTTTTCGAACTTTTTTTCAAAGTTTTTTGCTGTAAAATCATGAAATTCTGAGACAAATTTGGAAGAAAAGTTACTTGATTTGATACTCGCATTGTTTAGGTATAAAACAATTGATATTTGTACTTCAATTGTGTATATCAACCATAATTTCATACTGTGTACTTTTGAACACTCGAAAATGACATTTTAATTCATAATTTTTTAGCCTTACAAGTATATAGATGAACACACAGAGGACCAACAGTATGCAAGATAGATCAAAGGGAGAACATAAATCAGGCTGGGAAATAAGTGGGGGCCAGGGGCCATTTGGCTCCCGTAAAGCCCCCAAACGCCCCTGGTTCTCAAAGTAAATACCTGTGACCAGGGGGCACCTATTTTGTTCAAACTGACCCCTGGCCCTAATGGTCATTTTGAATATTAATCAGAATTGTGCATTTTGTTCATAGAATTTATGTTTTTTATTGCATTCTCTGCCTGTTCATCTGGTTATTAAGGCATTTATCATAACATTGTCGAACATCAGTAATTATGTATCCGCAGTCAAGTTAGCTCAATCGATAAGGCGTTCGACTATGGTGCGAGAGGTTGCGAGTTCGAACCCTGGCGGTGCCTAGTACGCTCTCGTGGAAAAATTAAGTTAGCTTGAAATTCCCTTGGACAAGGAACTCACTGCTAATTTGTCCCGTTGTAACCCATACGAAACTCGGGGAGCTGATCCTGGTTGCGAAGGTTATTTGTGGAATGTCTAGGGTGTGCGCTCTTGAAGCAGCAAAGTCCCTGAATTGTTGTTAAATGGTTTATGGAATGATGTGGGCCATAGTGGTCAGCGACAACCTGTAAAGTGTGCTGAGGCTTGTGGATCAACGTCTAGGCGTTGTGCCTGTGCGTAGCGCACTATAAATCACTGCGCTTTTTTTTTTTTTTTTTTTTACTTTCAAAATAGCTCCTGGTTCATTGAAAGTAGCCCCTGGTTCCCTGTAAACCCAGTGAACCAAGGGCTATTTTTGTACAAAGTAGCCCCTGGTCCTGCGCTTCTTATTTCCCAGCCTGACATAAATGCTCTCAATATTATGAGGATGAAGATCATAGTAGTTGACAAGAAAATAATATTGAAAACAAATCTATATGTTGTTGAAACTGTGGAGATAAATTTTAACAGAATTTCTTCTTTGCAGGAGCTCGCTGAAGAGACGGAAATCAGATAGAACTCACTTCAGGGGACCAGTTGCAATTTTATCAAACACAACTCTAAATATACTCAGATTATTTGGTAAGTTACGATTTGTTTTAAAAAAAAAAGATATTCCCGCAAAACATGTATAAAAATGGAAAATTTACATCTGTAATTTGTGCTAGCTTTTTTGCATCAATGGAAGAAAGTCCATTTTTTTTTTATGGCAATTGAATTTGGGAAAACAATAATGGCTCACTGTTTAAAATATTTATAACTGATTAAACTCATAACAATTTAATTTTGCCAATCGGAATGCACTAAACTATTGTGTTTCAAATTGTCATAATGTTTCTGCATAAAAGTTTTAGATTTTCATATAAATTTTGCATGTAAAATGTGAGTCATTTATATTGACAAAAAGGGCCTGATAAATAGAAAATAACCTGAACTTGCTAATGGCGCCAAAATTGACAGAAGTTCTCCAGTGCCTGCTGAGTAATAAATTGGTTCTTTGAAATGTGGACTCGTGTGCAATATTAGGATATATGTAACCTAAGTGGATTCACAGTGATTTGTGCATCCATGTTTAAGGACTGGGATGAGGTTGATGCCTCCTATGGTCCTTCTCAGGATATCTTGAGTCTCATCACAAATTACTTTCTTTGATTTCCTTTTTTCAGGTAAATACATGCAGATGGTGGCAGTGCTGAAGCCTATAGCATTTGATGTAGTCATTTGTATGTCACAACTCTTTGATTATTACTTGTATGCCGTCTACACATTCTTCTCCACAGACTTGGTAAGTAAAGGTTATCAGCACAGAGCCAGTTCGCAGTCATTACTGTTGCTTATATTTAATTCTCGGACACGGAATGTACATTTGCAAGTAACAAGTGCGTCCCATAAGCTTATAATGTTGTAAATTAAACCAATCATGCTACATTGTTGCTATGAAGCAGCCTGTCACCAAGGTTGCTAAGGTGTGCTTCTGTAATGTATGAACACCCATTGACATGATGCCAGGCACATGCACCTGTGTCCGAGAAGTATGTTTAGCCTTGTAATAATGTGACCTTCACTCCAAACATAAAGTTGGCAGCTTACATTGCTATTCTAGTTGAAATCCATACCCCACCCCCTTTTGGAAGATTTTGGAAGACATGATCTTAATCTCTTTCCCACACACAGTGTGAATTTCAAATAGAGTCACCCATTCAGGTAACCCTGTTTAAAATGTGACACAATCTGGTCCATGGGGGCCAAAGGAGGCATTTTTGAAAATTGAGCTACTGTAATTATTACATTATACACACAATAGGCTATCATTTACTGAAAACACCAAAGGTCTAGCATACTTGGTTTTAAAGTTACAAAGTTTTTTGATGTGTATTTTCTTATATATTTTATTGTTTTTTTTTACTCCATATTTTTACCTTTATCTCAATTTCAAATTTGCCACCTCTGGCCCCCATGGACCATGCAGATTGTGCCACAAATTCACAAGTGGAAGATTATGTGCATGTCTTTCAAATGGAATAGCCTAGGTTGCATGTACTTGGATCTTTTTGTTCAGTGTTGCTTACTTTAGAGCAGCAGTCAAGTTAGCTCAAAGAGGAATGCTTTGGACTCGGGTGCTTTTGTGTTTTGCAAATTACATAATTGAGCTAACTTGAAATTCCCTTGAGCAAGGAACTTATTGCGTATTGTCTCGGTTACTCGCGATGCTGATCCTGGCTGTGATGGCCTATTGTGGCATGTATAGGGTGTGCGCTTCTGCAAGCCCCTGATTGTTGTTAAACTGTGGTGTGATCAAGCAAAATCAGTCTGTAGTCTGACATATTCAATTTTCAGTTTCTTATAGGATTGCAAACAGCATTTACAAAGCTACACTTTGCAGAAAACCCCATTGAATTTGTACAACCAGTTCAAAATATATGAGCAGTTAAAGAGTTTATCTCAAAATTAATATTTCTGACTTGCAACTGATTTTGCTTGATCACATTACAAGTGGTTTATATGGTATGTTTTGTGCCAAAATGGTCAATTCCTGTTTGTGTTTTTAGGCTTGTGGGTTTATGCCTGCGTGTAGCACACTGTAAATCACTGTGCTTATTATACGAGGGGGTATCCAAAAGTTTTTGACATCACCCAGAAGGAAAAGAGCTATATTGATGAAATTTTGTCAGTGTAATCACTGGTGCTTATGTACATTATGGTCCAAAAATGGTCTCCTAAGTATGTTTACTTTCTTTACAGGTGGAACTAGATGGGCAGTAGGCGCATAACTTGCAAGATGGTGAAAATTGAGGCACGCAGCGTGATTAAGTTCCTGCATTTGCCAAATTTTGGAGGGTTAGGCCTACAATGCCCAGAAAATCTATGATGAAATGAAAGCTATCTATATGGTGATGATTGCCCATCATATGTCACTGTTGCTTTTTGAAAAGGGAATTTCCAAACTGGCCACATGTCCCTCACAGATGAGCCAAGAAGTGGACGTCAATCATTTACGGATGATGCGGCCACAGTGAAGAAACTCAAGAAAGTGGAGGATCTTATCATGAAAAGGTTATGCGCCTACTGCCCAACATAACGCCACCTGTAAAAAATTAAACATACTTATGAGACCATTTTTGGAAAATAATGTACATAAGGACCAGTGATTACACTGACAAAATTTCATCAATATAGCTCTTTTCCTTCTGGGTGATGTCAAAACTTTTGGATACCCCCTCGTACAGTTGTGCGTACATCTTCAGAAAATTAAAAACAATATTGAAAATTTTGTAAAGTTTTTAAAGCTTTATAGAAAATGGAAAACAAAGCAAAAAATAACATATAATTCTAATTTTATAAAATGGTGAACTTTTGCTTTTTCAAGCTTTAAAGTAGAGGGGTACATGTATGTAGTGCCCTAGTATTAAATTAGAGTTTTGACTGAATTTAATTTTGT
Source organism: Amphiura filiformis (assembly GCF_039555335.1). Classification (NCBI taxonomy): domain Eukaryota; kingdom Metazoa; phylum Echinodermata; class Ophiuroidea; order Amphilepidida; family Amphiuridae; genus Amphiura; species Amphiura filiformis. The sequence goes on from NC_092631.1 coordinate 37,408,430, forward strand.
GCTAATCTGTCATCCATGTTGATAAGCTTAGGCCTACTTTGATATGCATGAAAACTTCATTCTTTTAAATGAAGTTTTGTAAAAGCTGAAGTATAACTGCCAACCATTTAAATTTAAATAACCTCTTCTGGCTCTTGCTCATGTTCATATGATCACTCTAAGAGCATTTAGCAGACTGATCTCAGCAAGTCACATTTAGGATGATGCCTCTTGGCTAGATTGGATCATGTGTCCATATTTCTGGCTTCTCTGTGTTGGCAGGTGTACTTAGTAGTTTAAGTATACTGCGTAAGTTTGATGTTTGTTGTGTTACATAAAAATTTTGTATTCATGTATTCAGTGCTATTTACTCCAGATCCATATCAAATAATGTTGTGCTTCATGTATATTGAACATACTGGTTACCATGCTTAGTTTTGCATCAAATGGGCTATCATTCATTTTGTGATCTCGGCACATATTTTAGACATGTCAAATTTTTGGACACAACTTTCTTTTATAAGGAAACCTTTGAGACTGGAAAGATCATGCACTCCTGAGATACGTGTGGAATGTGTGCTGAGATTATAGGATAACATACCATATTACAATGTCTACCATTCCACATCAATTTTATTTCAAATATCATCCCATTTTCATCAAGTACACAAACAATCCAAAGCTACATTTGTAAGACTATTGATACAAATTGCGATAAACGCCAAATCAGGATATATCGACTGCTCAGTGCCAGAAATGGGTAAGTGCAATATCTGCCATGTGTAAGTGTAATAGCTGCCATGTGTAAATAAGTACAATACTGTGTGTAACTTGCCAGATGTTCACAGGGCAGCTATTGCACTTACCCACTTCTGGCACTGAGCAGTCAATATGTGTTCATCACATTCTGCTTAGAAAATGATACTCTGGTATCCATCCATTGTGCATTAGACATATTGTGTCTTGCAGCGAATACAACAGGATACATTTGCTCTCGGTCATTATTACAGTCAATTTTTCACAGCAGGTAGATCAACACCAATCAGGACAATGGCATTTATCAGATTTTGCAACTGAACTCTGTGAATTTTGATCAACATAGTTGCCTGCTCATGATTGTGGATACACATAGCAATTAAATACATGTGGTTGAAATAAGCCAATATCCCAATATAAAGATAAGCCATATAGAGGCCCTGCATGTGGTGTAGTTAACCGCAGTCATGGCTGTATGTTCAACTCTGTTCAATAGAAGCATGCCAAAAGCTCCCTACAGAAAATATAAAATGTGCAGCATCGGTTGATCCCAACAGTTTATCTGAATAGACTGCATTATGGCTGGATATGCCAATTTGAATCCTTTATATGAAGTCATGTGATAAAAGTATGAAAGTTCTGATCTCTGTTGATCTAAACAGGGGTAGGTTTGAAAGAACAATCTATCATCTCATAATTCGCTCATCAGAAATTTTCTTGAGTTCTTTGATGCCATCATGTTAAGCTGAATTTAGACTCGATCTCTTTTGCAAAAAAGCGATTTGCATGCATTGTACTTCAATTTTCCGAGTGTCAAGCTGATCAATCAATACAAATCGTTCAGGCAAAAACGATGTCGCTCACCTCCCGAGCGATCTCGCCTGACATGTGAATGCATCAACCAAGCATTCCTACCAACTGGATTAGTTTGGTAATTAATTAATTAATTTACTATTCTCGATCATTAACTTTCGGAAATGAATTAATTTTAAAAATGTATTTGTGGCATTTTAAATATTTTAATTGTCATCTGCATCGCTATTGCCGTGATTAGTATAAATTCAAAAGTGATGAGTGATGTATTGCAAAATTCGCAGATTGCCCATCACTTTCCAAAAGCGGTGCATCGCAATCGCTCAGCGGTCATGTATAAATTCAGCTTTAGTTTTGTTATTTTGTTACATGGTGTTAGTTTTGCACATTTTGTTATTTGTGTTTGTTTTTTCTGTTTGTTTGTTGCATCCATTTCTCATTGCACACATGTTGTTATAGACTACTGATAAACACCATCCCTCCTATTTACGCATCGGGCAGAGTGACGCACTGGGATTAAGCCTTAGCAACAAGATCCGCACTACTCTACAGAGGATCAACGATAATCTGATCAACAATGAGCCACCAGCTGGAATGATGCCTAATCCTATGGAGAATAAGGTGGGTAGCCATGGTAACCAAACTCATAAATTTGTTGTTTTACTTTAAAATGTACTAAAAAAAGAAGAAATGAAATGATAAGCCATATTAACTATTTTTATGTAATCATGGGGAGAGACATGAAAGTATTCTCCTCAGCCTCCAGTCTCCAGTTTGATTCTGCTAGCTCTCCAAACAAGCTGTTTGTCAACTGTAACATATAACACCATTTCTGAATGGTTATGAGCAGGTTCCAATGATTTTTGTGGTGTGCGATTTTGCGCCGTGCCACAAATTTTTCTTTGAATTTGCAAAACTTGTGTTTTGAGGCTTGTCATGGGTTACTGGCCTTCATTTTTTTAAATTGCAGGAGCTCTGTTAATCACTCTCCTGAGTTTAAGGTGCTCAACAAGGAGCTCAATCTTTTAATATCTGTATTTTAAACATAGGGATTAAAGTACTCGAGGAGCTCAGTAAATCATACTCCTGAAATGTTGTTAAGGAGAGTTGTAGGAGCTCTGGTGCAATTAAGCTCCTCAAAAATGAAGGTCTGGGGTTATCAGATGTGGGCAGACACCAATACTGATTTAGGGGGAAACTGGATTTAGGTGATTTTTTCAATTCATTGTGGCTTTGAAGTCAGTTGTGTAGGGGCTACACACACAAGGATGTGCTGCTCAAGTGAGTATTTTTTTTCGTGAGAAATCCTTAGACATATTGAGCCATATGTTTTGAAGAAAGAAATCTTTAGACATGGCTCTCCACAGAAACATTTACTTTGCTATATACAAAAACACTTAAATTAACCAATTTTGAAATTAAAATCCTATTTTTCTGCATGCGTCATGCAAATTATAGGTGTTATAATCAGAATGGATATATATTGACCAAAATTCTTAGATATGGGTCCCTATTTTTGGTTAAGTCACCGTTACTTGATTGACCCCCATGCTTCTTGTTTATGTGACTTTTAGCTGCAGACCTATGCACTGATTCAGAAACGTTGAGCTAATGTTGATCATTCATTGTCATTTTCAGGAGAAAGTTGGTTTTCCTCACATCTCTCCTATGGTGAATTTGACTGGCATGGACAAACTACATGGACTGGCAGAGAGGGTCGTGGGTACAGAGTCATTGTAAGTACATGCATGTGTTTATTTTGGTGGGTATGCATATTGTGTATGTGGATGCGTACAGTGGTATTGTTAGGTTTTCAAACAAAAGGTCACAAATTTCAAATTTGTCAAAATTATTGATCTAAAAGTATAGAAATACATTTGAAAGGGTTCAAATGACCCTTTAGCAACTTCTAAATGGTAATTTTGATCACCAAAAGCTAAAAGAATGTGCCTATTACTCCTTGGTGCACATTAATGGATGGGTGTGCATGTTTTGTTTGCATGCAGGGGTGGTTGATGTGTGTGAGTATTACCTTCTTTGAAAATAGTTTCTGAAGACCTCTATTTTGGAAGATGATTTAAGACTTTTTTGCACTTGGATGCCTTGTGTGCATTTTTGTCACATTCTCTTCTGTGTCTATAATATGTAAAGCAAAAGATATTCATCATCAGTTAAACTCTACCTTGACATCAACTTGACGCACCCACCAAAAACTGGTTTACAGGCAGTTTGGTCAGAGGTCAAAAGTTCAATATTGTTGTCATCTGCTATACCTATTTTTTTCAACTGGTCGTTCATCTGTTTGATCCATGTTAATTTTGATCCAACGGCTGGTCTCTTTACTGCTAGATTAGTTTCCTTTAATGCTTGCTTTGCTGGTTTTTCTTGGTGTAGTCTCATAAGGTGTCCAAACCACTAGTCTTCTTTCTTGTTTTGATTGTTTCACTCCATTTGTCTTGTTTAATTTTATCTTATAGTTCAGTGTTTGTCATTTTGTCTTTCCATTTGATATTTAAATATTCTTCTGGGGATTGATTGCTGAATGAAGATAGAGCAGAGCGAATATTTTTTCAGTGAAAAATTGCAACAAGGAACGAAAAAATGCTGAGTGTACTCGTATGGAACAATATTTGAGTCTTCATGAAAACTCACCTGTGTTGGTAGAATGTTCAATAACAACGTTTAAGTATTTACATAAATACAGACCAAATCAAAGTAAATTTCATTTTCTTGGAAGTACAATATTGAAGACCAAGTATCACATTGCACATTATTTTGTTCTTACTTGTTATTATACACAGAGTGTTCTTAGCTGAACAGTTCCAGTCTCTACAGTCTCATGTAGAGGGAGTCATACCTAAACCATTCCTACAACAGTTCTAATGTGCTGTTCTTGTTATTGTACACAATGTGTTCTTAGCTGAACAATTCCAGTCTCTAGTCTCATTTAGAGGGAGTCATACCGGCATCCAAGAAACCATTCAGTTCTAATAATATTGCTGTTCTTGTTATTGTACACAGAGTGTTCTTAGCTGAACAATTCCAGTCTCTACAGTCTCATTTAGAGGGAGTCATACCAGCATCCAAGAAACCATTCCTACAACAGTTCTAAAATGCTGTTCTTGTTATTGTACACAGAGTGTTCTTAGCTGAACAATTCCAGTCTCTAGTCTCATTTAGAGGGAGTCATACCGGCATCCAAGAAACCATTCCTACAACAGTTCTAATATGCTGTTCTTGTTATTGTACACAGAGTATTCTTAGCTGAACAATTCCAGTCTCTACAGTCTCATTTAGAGGGAGTCATACCGGCATCCAAGAAACCATTCCTACAACAGTTCTAATATGCTGTTCTTATTATTGTACACAGAGTATTCTTAGCTGAACAATTCCAGTCTCTACAGTCTCATTTAGAGGGAGTCATACCAGCATCCAAGAAACCATTACTACAACAGTTCTAATATGCTGTTCTTGTTATTGTACACAGAGTATTCTTAGCTGAACAATTCCAGTCTCTACAGTCTCATTTAGAGGGAGTCATACCGGCATCCAAGAAACCATTCCTACAACAGTTCTAATATGCTGTTCTTATTATTGTACACAGAGTATTCTTAGCTGAACAATTCCAGTCTCTAGTCTCATTTAGAGGGAGTCATACCAGCATCCAAGAAACCATTTCTACAACAGTTCTAATATGCTGTTCTTGTTATTGTACACAGAGTATTCTTAGCTGAACAATTCCAGTCTCTAGTCTCATTTAGAGGGAGTCATACCAGCATCCAAGAAACCATTTCTACAACAGTTCTAATGTGCTGTTCTTGTTATTGTACACAGAGTGTTCTTAGCTGAACAATTCCAGTCTCTAGTCTCATTTAGAGGGAGTCATACCAGCATCCAAGAAACCATTTCTACAACAGTTCTAATGTGCTGTTCTTGTTATTGTACACAGAGTATTCTTAGCTGAACAATTCCAGTCTCTAGTCTCATTTAGAGGGAGCCATACCAGCATCCAAGAAACCATTTCTACAACAGTTCTAATATGCTGTTCTTGTTATTGTACACAGAGTATTCTTAGCTGAACAATTCCAGTCTCTAGTCTCATTTAGAGGGAGTCATACCAGCATCCAAGAAACCATTTCTACAACAGTTCTAATGTGCTGTTCTTGTTATTGTACACAGAGTGTTCTTAGCTGAACAATTCCAGTCTCTACAGTCTCATTTAGAGGGAGTATTACCGGCATCCAAGAAACCATTCCTACAACAGTTCTAATATGCTGTTCTTATTATTGTACACAGAGTATTCTTAGCTGAACAATTCCAGTCTCTACAGTCTCATTTAGAGGGAGTCATACCAGCATCCAAGAAACCATTCCTACAACAGTTCTATTCACAGGTAAGTGGATCATTACAGGCTTTTTTGATATTTTTACTCCCAAGAGCACAGCTACTATGAAAGGCAGTCAGTAAGTTTATAAAATAGGCATTTTGTTTTTGAAGCAATTGTACCACATTTTGTTGTTAGGATGTTAAAAAAATCAAGTAAAATTGACATTTTCATGCCAAAAAACATTTCATGCCAAAACATATTTCAAAAACAAAACAAAAACAATAAAAATCAACCCACAGTGCTGTACAAAACTTTGATTTTTGTCAAAATAAACCAATTTTATAATTGACTAGCAATATTTGCAATTTCAGGCATATGTTAGTAATGTTGACCTAAAATACAAAACTGCATTTTGCAGATTGGTTTTCAGACCACCTGAAGGAAATATTGAAGATATCACTAACTTAAATTTGTCATAGTGGTATAATTTTGGTATCTTCTTCAATCACTAGAGTGAGTGCAGAACATCTGCATACGCTGGTTGTCAACATTGTGCCTGCAGAGTCCTGATCAATATAATATTAGCCTAAACTGTCAAATATAATTTCTATTATACAAGTTAGTAAGTCAGTTTAACTTGCGCTGATGAAGCCGCAATAGTTTGCATTACCAAAAGATGTATATATTAATAACATACAGACATTTTCATCTGTTAATGAGGGCCTATCATTGCATGATGTGCGAGAGACAAAAGTACTATGCCAGCACTGCGCCTGTTCCAGCGTATTTACCAAAGCGCAGTGTTGATATCATTGTCAAAAACTCATAGGCACACAACACCATGCATGATGTGTTAGAATGATTGACCCTCATGACTATGCAAGAATCCTCATTCCCATTCTGAGAGCAGACTCTGTTCCTCAACTGACAAGAGAAGGCTCAACGCTGTTCGTTCTCACAAAAGGCTGGGGATTGTTCTTTCATGGTTGCGGGTCCCTAGCTCTGGAAAGAGTTTCCGGTCTATATCAGAGAGGCGGAGTCTGTTTCCGCTTTTAAACGTCTCCTGAAAACTCATTTGTTGCAGGTTAATCGTTGTTTGCATTATTGTGTTTTTGTTTTATGTATTTGGAGTGCATTTTGTAAAGTGCTGTGTTTGTAGAACGCTCTAAATGATAATAATATTAATAATAATAATGATAATGCAAAATACATGGACTTTATTTAACCCCTGTTGGTGAAGTATCTTTTAATAATCTAGTCAATTTGCTCCTGTTTTTTTGCAGACGGTGAGTGTAGCCAGTGAATTACGCAGGCCTGTGTATCGTGGCGTGGCCTCACGTTGTATAGATTTTGAGAAGATCCTACAGCTGATGTTTACAGTGAAATGGGATATCAAAGACATCATGTCTCAGCATAGCGCATATGTAGATGTTCTTCTACAGGTAAACATATACTTAAAAGTGGAAATTTTCACATTACATTTATTTTCATGCTTTTTATGTTCTAAGCAGCTACCACGAAAATAACAATGTGGGAATATTATTACTTTTGTGTATAGGTCAGTGTAAGGATGCTTAGGATTGTGAATTTAAAGACAAGTGAAAAAGTTCAAAATTAGCAATGTGCAAAAATGAATCACAAAAAAATAAACTTTAACAAAGTTGTCAATTTAAAATGATTTTGTTTTTGTAGTTTATTGGTAGAATTTTGAAACCGGTGTCACTTTGAAAATGTTGAAACCCCATGATGCTATAATCTGAGACCAAATTAAACGAACTAGTTTGATTTGCGTATGACCTCCTGTGAACTAGACCAAAAATGCTGCACTGCGCCGGTCAGCAAGGGATGAAATCAAAATTCAACCAGTGGTTGACCGGTTGAACCGCGTTCCATTGTTTAGAACAACTAGCGGGATACCCGCGCTTCGCGCGGGTCCCCGCTAGATGAGTAAATGGGAGCGTTCACTATAACAGGAAGAATTACTGAACAGGTAGAATCATCGAAAAGATACATTTTATTTATATCATAAATCTGTCTCTTCTTACATTTCCTTTTTTCCTTTCTTTTCAGTTTCTTCTACATGGGGATATTTTGTTCCCATAAAAAAAAAAAATTTGCTGCTTAGCTTGTGATTTTCCGTTTCCATGTTATTTATTTATTTAAGCCCGTTCTAAATCTGTTATTTGTTACATTTCCCTTTCAGCTTCATTTTTTATTTGCTGCTTGTGATTTCCCGTTTCCATGTTTCTTTATTTAATTCTGTTATAATTATTATAGCTTCTTTTTTCCTTACATTTCCTGATTAGTTTCTTTCCATTCCCGTTTCATTTAGTTACTTTAACCCGTTGGCCTGTTACTCGTACCTCTTGTCATTTTAATTTCATTTTTCTTTATAGTAGGTCTACCGCTTCATTTTGTTTATACAACACACATATTTTTCCCGTATACGCCCTCTCATAGCGTGTATGCGGCCTATGCGGACGTGTTCATCGTTATCATAATCCCATGACCCGTCCATGTACCTTTTTGTCCTTTAATTTTTTATTTATTTGTCCTTCTTTCTGTATTATCATGTCCACTGGTCTCTGGCTCGCAAGTCGCGTGGCTCTGCGCCGTTTACGCGCGCATTGGCGACGCGCTGCCTGCCAGCTGCAGTGACAGCGCAGGCTGGCAACTGATTTTCATAGCAAAAACCCGTTTTACCCATATTTTCACTGTTTTTGCAGCCAATTCTTGACCGATTTCAACCAAATAAAGTCCAGGCAATTTCCCGTATATTCCTCGATCTCCCGTATGAATTTGGCGACATTTGGATCGAAACTGACGGAGCCTTTTACATAAACCACATACATACATACATACAACATTAGCCTATTTATAGTAAGATAGAAACTGGCTCCAACAGGACGGAACCGCCCGGAACCGGCGGTCACCCGATGGTTGAGTTTTGATTTCATTCCCACCCAATCACATTGTGCCTTTGTCCTGACGTCAGGTGCAAACTAGTCTTTTTAAGTCAGTTTCAAATTACAGTAAATTCTTTGATACGGTACAATAATTCTTACCGGTTTAGTCAAAGCATAATTGGCGTGGGGTTCCTCTGACATTATTTTGACACTTTGTACTTTTTTTTCTCTCTAGGAATTCCAGATTTTTAGTAATCGTCTTACAGATGTCAACAGGTTAGTAGGAATGATAATGGGTTCTGTTCCATGTAAATAACATCTACCATTTCTATTTGGAGGGCATGGTGCAGCGAGACGGGCTTTGCCTCAAGATACATGTAGGATGGTTGCAGGTTTAAATCTCATTGGTACCAACATGATGTTTCTGTAGGGCCATTTACTTCTGTCCATACAGTGGCATAAAAGGGGATCAGCATTCTAATGCTGGGAATTGGCAAACCGCCGTAACAAGTTAGGAAGCCTGGGTTAATTGCCATGGAAAAAGAGAGAGGGGAACTCCGGTCTGTTAGTTTTGCTCCAGCATGACCCTTCAACTTAATTTTATTCACCCTATTCCATTGGAGTAGGTCAGGCTAGCTCCTGAACTCCAGGTGGTGTGCATCATACCAGCAGAGGCCTATTTATGAGGAAAATTAATTGTAATATTTGGTCAAATTTAGTGCAGAAATGTTAATTTTGTCAGCTTTATATGCATTTGGCTTAGAGGCGCTGGTTAAAACTGCTTCCTCCCAGAGGGCTTATCAGGGATTAGTTGTTTAGGAGGGTAAACATTTTCCTGGTGTGCATCATTATGGCCTGGCATGTTCAGTAACATATGTACTGGTCATTTTTAGGCAGGGTTCGGTTTTCGCTGGCAAAAACCTGTTTTTGCCAGTTTTTGCCTGGTTTAAACTGGCAAAAATGGCAAAAACTGGCAAAAACTTATGTATAGTCACTCAAATGTTAACAAGTACACAGAAAGCTCATAAACAGTAAACATACAACTTTTAATGAATCATTCAACATATTTTTTGTCTCATCAAGTCCTTAAAATGAAAAAGTTTTTAATTTGATATGCCAGATTTCAGTTTTAAAATGCACTAAGTGAGCAATGAAAATGCATGCCTTTATTTTCTTAATATGCTATTTTTAATTACAAAATCTGGCCTTGTTACACTCCGGAAAATAATTTTTTATAATTTAATAATTCATTTTGAGATCAAAAATCTGAACTTTAAATCACTTTTTTAGTGAATTTGCTCTCAATGAGAGAAGACACAACTTATTTTGCTCTGAGTTTGCTGTCTTTGTTTGCTACTTATTTCAATTTGAACTTGCCTTCAATGTTTGACTTGAATTTGTTTTTAAACTACAGCATGTAGTTCTTGTTGTTTGCTTTATATTTTGTTGTTTGTCCCTGAAGAAGAGCAGTTTATCTGCTCGAAACGTCAGTTGTTTTTTGTCTGTTCAGTGTTTGACTGCTATGTATACAGTGATTTTCATCACTTCCAGTGTACTGTTTTCCTGACACCTTTGTGGGCTCTGGAATTGGCAATTTTTGGCCATCGAACTTTGCTTGTTTTGTGCCTACTCTGGATGTTTGGTTTAGCGTGTCTGTTTATATGCACAGTGATTTTCATCACTTGTTCCAGTGCAGTTTTGTATTACCATTGATCCTTGTTGTTTTTGCAGGTTCAGCACTTACTTCTGTGGGCCTTGGAACTGGTAATTTTTGGCTATCGAACTTTACCTACTTCTTCTGCCTACATTTGCTGTTTTTGTCCTCCTGCATACTGTCTAGTCTGCATTTTACTTGTTTCCTCACATCAAGTTGGTGTACCTTGCTTTTTTTCTTTCTTCACTTTTTTAGTTTTTGCCATTTTTGCCGGCAAAAACTGGCAAAAACTGTTTTTGTCAAGCGATTAAAACCGTGGTTAAAACCGCGGGTTTTTTTCTACCTGCGGCAAAAACCCGCGAACCCTGTTTTTAGGTCGTCCGAAGGAAAAGGCCTTATTCATAAACAGTTCAAATCCAATTGCAACCAAACTGGGCTATAGCTTCACTATGGGAACTTTTAAGTTATGGTTTTTAAAGTACACTCTAAGGAAAAAAGTCATTTGAAGTCAACTTGTAAACTAGGCTTATAATGGGAAAAAAAGGTCTCGCATGAATATTTACTATTTCTGGTGTTTACTATCCATATTTTGGACAACCTACATGTATTTGGGGCTGCGGTCCCTATTTCACAGTTTAAGGGAGGTGATGTAAAGTCTTCCTGCTGACCAACTCCAAAAATGGACTTGATCCTCTCTCACGCATGAGTATCGACTGCAGAGAACAAGTTCCAAATTTACTTTAAAAATTAAACAAATTGTAGACTTTCCTGACCATATTTGGAATCAGCATGAAAAAATGCATTAAAATAAGTACAAACAAGCCTAGTTTTGGTTCAGTGGTTCTTAAGATAGCTCTTGATATTTTGAGAAAATGTCTCAAAACTTGATACTTTTTTTTATCTTGAAGCGTATGGTATCATGCAGAGGATCAACTGGAATGATTGCACAAGTAGTGTGCAAACATTTTACTTTATTTTGAACATAACAAAAGTGATTTTTGGTGTTAAATGGGTCGAAAAGAAGATGCTAACTGCCATTTTGTTCTGCCATTTTGAGTTCTGCTGGCCTACCAGGTAAGAACCATGAGGCCCCTTCACACTGCCTAATGAAATATGCTTCTGGCTTATACTAACGTCATCTTGTTTTTCCTCCGACTTACAGACGTGTTCCAGTCCCCACTGAGGTGTACACTATCCTATGGGAGCACATTATTAGGCTGGCTAATAGGACATTTGTTGAAGGGTAAGTGTTTTATGATCTTGCAAGAGGTAGGGAAACTTGTTTCGTTAGGGATGGAGGGAGTAGAATTGTTGATCATATTTCTTGTAAATACACTTCAGAACATAGATGTTATCTTGTTCCACTTCCTGTGTTCTTATAGTTAGAGAGGGAAGGAGGTAGGGAGGGATGGAGGGGGCAAGTTATTACCAAATCTAATTACTTTGATGGTTTCATCAATCATTTGGTTCATTCCCTTATTGGGTGCAGCATTAACCCCATGGTAGTACCAATTAAATTATCGACATCTAAGAACTGTTTTGTTCCAAAACGGGCTATATCATGTTTTGAGCCATTCATAGCAGCCTATTTTGATTGGTTACTCAGATGATTATATCATGTAATTAACCAATCAGAGGCTCTGTAAGAAGTGTCCATGGGGTTAATAGTTACCTATTACCTGAATTGTATTTCAAACCTATTCGCCTATTGCACAGTTCCGTCGTGATGCAAGGAGAGCATCAAACTGGCATGACATAAAAGGAAGAATTACATAAATTGACGCAATGTTATATGACTGTTTCAATTCCCATTCATCAAGGCTCTCCTCGCAGATGGTGGAACCATGGAATGGGTGAATGGTTATGTTGATGCCATTTACCAAAATCAAAGTTTGTTTAAGTGTTGTGCATCCTTAATCATTGCATTCCTATGGCATGTTTGTTTATGTGATGAGCGCCCTTGAAGTATAAGCTAAACATAGCCTGCAGCCCATCAATCACATGTAATTTGGTGCCGAATTTGGCACTGGAGGCTGTCATCTTGTATTTTGAAGTATTGTAGTGTAGACCGAATAATCAGTCGCTATACAACATCTGTATAGCGACTGAAGTGGTTACAATGCTAAAGTCCATGGTGGTATTTCACCGTATTTATGTCACTTTTTGTTGAATTTGTCTCACCTGCATTTATATGAACCACTCCAAATTGTTGCTTGTATATAATACGAGGTTTGGGTGTACAATCGACATAATGCATTCCTTAAAAAACCAATTTGTAGATTTACGTTTTCAGCGCAGTTTCTCTCGTGGCATGCTCGAGTATTTACTTTTAAACTGGCATATGAGCATGCGCGGCTAAGCTGAATTTATACTCCATCGCCGATCAGTACTTGACCAATGAGATACGCGCTTTTAAAATAAAAAAAAAAGAGGTCTATCTCATTGGCCCAAAAAAATCGCTATCGCTTAGCGATTTAGTTTTAACCTAAGTCTTCCGGCCCCGATTTTGAAGCTAGTAAACATAGTGGAAGCGAAATGGCCATTTCTCATTATGACCGTGCGTAGCAGTTGAAGATTAATGCTAAATACGGGTCGGCCATATTTATTTCCGTTGTCCATGCAAACAAGATTCGCGATGAGCAGGAAATTTCGAAGGTGAGAGCGCAAGAAATTGGATTTTTTTTTGCACATTTCAGTACCCATCCAGAAGCTTGAAGTATTGCGCTCGAGAGATAATTAAGTTCTTATCACATATAGGGTATTGCAGGGAATTATACAAGATTATTTAGGGGTGAAAAATATCAAGTAAAACACATTGTGGCCGTTTGCAAGTTCAGGATGTAAATATCGTCATCCTCGCCAAATACAAAACATAGCGTAATAGTACGGCACTAATTGTAGTGTAGAAGCTCTCGGTAAAGACACAATTAATCTTTACCTAAACCAACATAATTAGTATTTGTGACAAGAACAAGAAGAAGAATAGCAAGTGAAGATAATAAACATCATCAAGATACGTTTCAGCTAAAGTGTATCCTTGGATTTGTGATGATTTGTGTCACTTTTTGTTGTTGGTTTCGAGTCATCGAAGATTGTATTACTTAGTACCAAGCTTCTGCTAACCAGGGGAGCAAAGCAAGTTTGCCCCTACATTTGTAAAGATTAATTATCTGTAAGAAGATGCTATAGTTGGTAAATAGTTACCAAATAAAGGTTCAGTTGAGCGTCTGTTTTGTAAGCTTACCTAAAAATAGCTAAAAGCTTAAGGTCGTGTCAGCAGTGTAAACATAAACATTGCATTGGCACAGACAGTCACCACAGCCTCCAGTCATGTCAGACGTCACTGAATATAGCAAATATTAATGAGTGTGCATGTAGATAAATGCACATTTGGTAGAAGCTTATAGATTAGAACTTCAAAGAAGTTATCAAGGCCTATGAATCCGAATCGTAGAAATCAAATAAAGATATCAGTAGTAGTGCCTGCATGTACATTTCTAACACTCCCACGAGTCGCTTACGACAACACAAGCACAAACTGACACGGGACTACTACTGAAAAATAGCTTTGTGGTATTTTTTAATAAATATCTAATAAAGGGGTAACAAGTTTACTCCCACCCGTCATGAGTCGCTTACGACAATTCAAATAAAGTTTGGTAGTAAAGTGCCTGCATATACGCCTCTAATACTGACATTAGTAATCTTGCAGTTGCACAGCTAGTGCATGCAGGAATAACTCATAGAATCATACAACACTGACACAGGACTTCTACCTAAAAAAGAGTTTTGTGGTATTTTGTTATCAATAAGCGGACAAAGAGCTTACTCCGCCCGTCGGCACACAATAAAGCGGGTGCATCGAGCTTTCTCCCACCCGTCGGTAAGCAACGTAGGGCCTGCATTGAAGCGAAGTTTCGTGTATACTTACATTCGCATTTATTTCAGGTTTCGACACATGTAGCCTCACAAGGCACACCCTACACAGGTCCTACGTATAGTTTCTCACACAAATTTGTGAACCGTTGTTCACTTTAGAAAAGTATTGCGCTTCATTGCTTGCATCGGCGTCGTTTCGTTAATTCGTTCGTTTCGGTACTATCGAAAACATCATGTCGAGTCATAAAAGCGGTTCCGAATTAAGAAGCAGAAGATCTTATAAAAGTGATGCATTATCAAAAAGTACAGAATATGCATTATTGCAAGCTGCAACTCGAAAGGTTGAACTAGAATGTCGAGCCAAAGCATTGAAGGAAAAACAAGCTTTAGAAAGTGAGGAATTTAATATCCACTCAAGGGCAAGAGACTTGGAACAAGAAATGCAAGCCAGGGCAAGGGACTTGCAACAACAAAGAGAGTGGTTGGAAATGAAGACCGAAATAAACATAGAGCAAGCTAAAATAGATGTATTGGAGGATTATGAACATAAATCCCAGAGCTTAAGAAGTAGACCAAAATCGGTGCTTGATGACCTCACAGAAGCTCAACCAGATACAAACACATCAGTGAGGCAGTGGTTGAACCACAACACTAGAGAAGGTCAAGAAATTGATGGCAAGTTCCTAGCTAAACAAGATACAATTGGTGCTGTAGGACTAAATCCAGGGGCAAGACCAAAATACACTCACATGGATTCGGGATTTGCTAAAGACCAGCCAGCAGTGGGTATGACTACTGATGGTAAAGTACATGCTGATTTAGGTCAACAAGTTCAACCTAGAAGCATGTTAACAACCAGTAAAACTATGCAAGTCAATTTTCCACCACAAAGTGAAGTCTTGTTTCCTGCAGCAGCACCTGAGGAATCAGAAAGTACAGGGGACAGAATACCCCCACATTATTTGTCAGCCACGAAATATGAAAATATTGATGAACAGTATCGTCAGTATGGTCAAGAACAGTACAGTGAACAGTATGAACATGACGGGCCTTCATCAGTAAAGTATGGTCATAGAGTAACCGTCACCAGAGCCTGATGTGAAGAAAAAACAAGTCATGTTGCCACGGCAACATACAACAGAAGTGAAAGAAGAAGATAAAGATACCAGTATAGAAAATTTGGCACGCATAACCAAGACAACTTAACAAGGCTGCTGGTGGAACAACATAAACAAGCGAGTCTACCAAAGCGGACATTACAGACATTCACTGGAGACCCGCTTCAGTATGTTACTTTCATACGAGCCTCGAATTCATAATCGAAAATAAGAGCAAAAGCAATAGAGACCGTCTGTACTATCTTGAACAGTACACAAGAGGTGAAGCCAACAGTTTGGTGAAAAGTTGTATTCACATGGATGATGAGGTTGGTTACCTGGAAGCAAAAAGGTTGCTGGAAAGGAAATATGGTAATAAGCACAAGATTGCAGAGGCTTACTTAGCGAAGATGAGGCACTGGCCGACTGTGACCGGTGATAGTTCAGGGCTACAAGATTTGTCATTATTTTTGTTAGAATGCAAAAATACCATGACCAGCCTGGGCTATACTAATGAGTTGCAAAGTACAGCAAACATTAGAATGTTGATGATGAAGTTACCATATAGTATGAGAGACAGATGGAGGAGACAAGTAGATTATGTAGAAGAAGAAAGAAACAAAGTGGTAACATTTGAAGACTTCACCTCCTTCTTAGAAAAACAGGCTAGAATCGCAACTAATGCTGCCTCTACGGTAGAAGTGTGACGGAGAAGGAAGATAGTACTAAGAAGGAAGAAAGGGTAAAAAACCCAAACTATCAGACTTATAAAGCTAGAAGAAATCTAGCAACAAACACAGAAGCTGTGTCGGCAAGTGTGACATCAAATAGTCCAGGAGCCAGACCAAATGTAATGTCATATAGTCCAGGAGCCAGGCCAAATGTGTCGTCAAGTAGCCCAGGAGCCGACAAGCCGTGTACATATTGCAAGGGTAAAGATCACACTTTGGAAATGTGTAACAAATTGAAGGAAAAGCCTATAAGTGACCGGTTGCAGTATCTAAGAGAGTTGGGAGTTTGTTTTGGCTGCCTAAAGAAAGCAACACATTACAGTAAAATCTGCAAATACAAGCTTACCTGCAAGACATGTAAAAGCGCCATCCAACAGTGCTGCATGTGAAACAGGAAGAGACAAAGAAGTCAGGTGAAGTTGCCAATCAGACATGTGGGCTTACAGGCTCCGGAGTTAAATCTAGTGAATCATATACCAGTCATAGTCTACTCAAGAGTTTCCAGAATGTCTGTAGAAACTTACGCCTATCTCGACAACGGCAGTGATGCTGTATTCTGTTCTGAAAGGCTGCAAAAGGAACTGCATGTTAAAGGCAAGAAAACCAAATTGGAAATTGAAACCATAACAGATGATATCATAGTAGACAGTGAAATCATCCAAGATTTAGAAGTTTCTGACATGAACAGAAATAATATCATCTCTCTTCCAAAGGCATATACACAAGATAAGATCCCTGGTGACTTGGCTGACATCATCAACCAGGATGATATTGATGCAATTCCTTATATGGAAGAAGTTAAGCTAGGAAGATTAAATGATGAATCTCAATGCCATATTGGTCTCCTCATAGGAAATAATGTGCCTAAAGCATTTGAGCCAATACATGTAGTATATAGCCAAGGTGAAGGACCTTTAGCCTGCCAAACTAGACTCGGATGGACAGTGTATGGTGTCAAAAATAAAGAACACAAAAGGACATCAGTCATCCACAGAATTAAGGCACATGACACTATTGACCAGCAATTAGAGAAACTCTACAACGCTGAGTTCAATGAGCGAATCATTGATGATAAACCAGAGAGAAGCGTGAGTGAAGGACAATTCCTAAACAGAGTAGAAGCATCAATCAAGTATGTAGATGGGCACTACCAAGTAGGTTTCCCGCTCAAAGATGATGACATAAAATTGCCGAACAATATACATCAAGCCGAACAGCGGGCATGCCATCTGAAGAGGAAGTTAGAAAGGGACTCGGTTTTCAACGACCAATACACTGCATTCATGAATGATATGTTTAAAAATGATTATGCAGAAGAAGTGCCCAAAGATGCATGCAATAGAAAGGATGGCAAGGTGTGGTACGTCCTCCACCATGGGGTGTTTCACCCCACCAAGGGCAAGCTGCGAGTTGTATTTGATTGTGCGGCGAAGTACATGGGCCAGTCTTTAAACTCACAACTACTAAAAGGACCCGACTTGACAAGCAACTTGGTAGGTGTGTTGACGAGGTTTAGAGAGCACCCTGTTGGAGTTGTAGCAGACATAAAAGCAATGTACCATCAAGTGCGTGTACCAGAACCAGACAGAGACTTAGTAAGATTTCTATGGTGGCCCTACGGTGACCTGAGTCTGCCTCTGAAGGAATATAGGATGAATGTGCACTTGTTCGGGCGTAACCGTCACCTTCATGTGCAAATTTCGCACTGAGAAAGACCGCTGATGATGGTAAGGAGAAATACAGCGAAGAAGTATGCAACACAGTGCTGTCCAACTTCTATGTCGATGACTACCTCAAATCTATCGAAAGTGAAAGCAAAGCTATTCAACTCGTCAGTGATCTCACCAGCTTGTGTAAGGATGGTGGCTTCAAGTTGACAAAGTGGTTGAGTAACTCAAGAGAAGTGTTGCAGTCAGTCCCTGAAAGGCGATAGAGCTGAGACTACAAAGACACTAGATTTGAAGAATGAAGAATTACCATCAGAAAAGGTGCTGGGGTTGCTATGGTCACCACAAACCGACAGGTTAAACTTCCATATTAAAGTAAAAGAGAGACCTCCTACCAGAAGAGGCATCCTAGCAACTGTAAGCTCCATCTATGACCCGCTAGGATTTGTTGCTCCAGCAATCCTGCCAGCAAAACAAATACTGCAGAACTTAAGCAAGCTGCAGCTTGGTTGGGATGAGTCTATTCCTAGTGAGCTTCTGACCCGTTGGGAAAGATGGCTTGATGAAGTACCGAAATTGTCAGATTTCACCATCGAAAGATGTTTCAAGCCCAAGGACTTTGAAGAAAGTGAAGTTCAGATGCACCACTTCTGTGATGCAAGTCAGAAGGGGTATGGTTCAGTGAGTTACTTACGATTAGTTAACGAGAGTGGTCAAGTGCATCTTACTCTCCTGACAGCCAAGGCAAGAGTTGCTCCTTTGAAGATCATAACTATACCTCGCCTAGAGTTAACTGCAGCTGCAATGGCAGTAAAGGTCAACAACATGTTGCAAAAGGAACTACAGTTGAAGGTCGAAAGCACATACTTCTGGACTGATAGTCAGACCGTGATCAAGTATATTAACAATGACACCGCCAGATTCCACACCTTTGTGGCTAATCGAGTCGCACTGATGAGAGATGGCTCCCAGCCACACCAATGGAAGTATGTAGGAACCAGCTCAAACCCTGCAGACGACTGCTCAAGGGGCTTAGCCGTTGATTGCTTCCTCAAGAATAGAAGGTGGACTGATGGTCCAGACTTCTTACACAAAGCAGAAAACCAGTGGCCAAAGACTACCATTGGAAACAGCGCTGAAGAGCTAGCTGATGATCCAGAAGTTAAAAAGAAATTAGTAGTCAACACAGCGTTGACAGAAGAAGCAACAGATACAATGGAGAAACTACTTACACGATTCTCCTCATGGTATCAACTTTGTCGTTGTGTTGCATGGATCCTCAGAGTCAAGAAATATCTCCGTAAGATCTGTCATGATAGAGATGATGATAGAGTTGATAATGGAGATGATGATGGTAGAAAGAATGATGAGAATGAAGAGCATGGCAACATTACAGATTTGCTTAATGTTGCTGACATGCAAGAAGCAGAAAGAGCTGTGATAGTATATGTCCAAACCAAGGCATATCCAGAAGAAATTATGACACTAAAAGAGCTGCAATTGAGAAGTAATGACAGTCAGCCAGAAGGCGACTTGCGACAAGTTAGCAAGATTAAGAAAGCAAGTCCTCTCTACAGACTTAATCCATTTATAGAAGATGGAGTAATCAGAGTAGGTGGTCGACTGGCTAAGTCAGCTCTACCTGAAAAGACAAAATTTCCATCAATCATACCAAAGAAGTCCCACATTGCAAAGTTGATTTTACATGGCGTCCATGAAGCAACTGGACATGGGGCAGAAACCACATGTTGGCTCATCTGCACAAGAAGTACTGGATAACAAATGCCAATGCAGCAGCTAGAAAGGTTATCAACAGTTGCATCACCTGCAGAAAGAGGAATGCAAAAGTACAACAGCAGATGATGAGTGATCTTCCCAAAGACAGAGTCACTCCAGGAGAGCCACCATTTTCAAGAGTCGGAATGGACTATTTCGGTCCACTAGAAGTTAAACAAGGCCGTAGTATAGTCAAGCGATATGGTGTAGTGTTTGTCTGCCTTGCATCCAAAGCCATACACATTGAAATGGCAGCGTCTTTGGATACCGATGCCTGCGTAAATGTCATACGACGATTCGTGTCCAGAAGAGGCCAAGTGAAACAGATCCGCTCTGACAATGGCACCAATTTGATAGGGGCAGAAAGAGAGTTACGCCGAGAAATTGCCGCTTGGAATCAAGACAGAATCCATGACTACCTTCTGCAAAGAGAGATTGAGTGGACCTTTAATCCACCAGCAGGAAGTCACCATGGAGGCATCTGGGAACGTCAAATACGGACGATCAGGAAAGTGATGTGCTCTGTTATAAGGGAACAAACACTAACAGATGACTCTCTTCGTACATTACTGTGTGAGATAGAAGCCATAGTTAACAGCCGACCACTCACCAGTGTTCCAGGAGAAGTATCTGACTTAGAGCCACTTACACCAAATCACCTTCTTCAACTAAAGAGTGACATGATCTTACCACCAGCCGCTGCTGCAGGAAAGCTGAGTCAGTATGCCAAGCGTCGGTGGAGGCAAGTCCAGTATCTGGCAGACCTGTTGGCGCAGATGGAGCAAAGAATACCTTCCTCAGTTACAACAAAGACAAAAGTGGATTCAGCCACAGCGAAATGCCAAGGTGGGAGATGTCGTCATGGTTGTAAATGAATCTACTCCCAGAAAGCGTATGGCCCCTAGGCAGGGTGGTTGAAACACTCCCTGCAAGTGATGGACTGGTTCGGCGTGTGCGAGTGAAAACTAGGACAAGCATTCTCACCAGACCCATTGATAAACTGTGTCTGCTGTTAGAATCGGAAGTCACAGACTAAACATCAGTTTACGTTAATTTGCTTGAAAGGCAAGCTGACACCTTGCTTTTCGCTTCAGAACAACTGATGCAAACTGTCAAATTCATCATCATGAGATCTACCAGATGTGACGACAGATGAACCTACCTGTACTACAGATGTGAAGACTGGTGATTCGTCTCTACAGCGGCGTGTCTGCGTTTAGTGTGAAGTTGCCAGATTCAGTATACAACTCATCGTCAAGATCAAGAATGAACATGTTTTACACCTACATCACCACATCTGTGAATTTGATTTTGTAAAGAAGAATCCTATGCATGCAATTTGTACCGATGGAACCAGTGTGCATCATTAGCAAGTTTGTTTAAAGTTTGGTACACCACAGGCCCATGAAGTTTTAATTTGCAAGATTCTACATCGTATTCTACTGCAATGTGTGCACAATTTGTTGGTTGTGTACAGTATAGCATGTAAACCATATTTGGGATACACCCTTTTTTAAAGTAATGTTCTCTGCGTGTATTTTGGAATCTCGATAATGCTCAAATTTGATTTCTCTTGAAATTGTTGCTCTGCTATTTATCAAAGGGTATGCATGATCGAGGTCTGAAATAATTTCACTCAAGTTTATAATTGTGTATTCCCTTCTACATGTACTTTGCAAGTAAATGCATCCTATCAGCATCTGGTGTTTTGACTATAACCTGGATTGACTGAATTTGCAAATTTGGGCCATGGCTGCTATGGTTGTGCACAGGCAGTCATATTATATCAAGTTGTGTTTTTCTCATGGCTGCTATGGTTGTGCACAGGCAGTCATATTATATCAAGTTGTATTCTCATTTACAAGGTGTACCAAACAAGATATTCGCATGCAAGGAGTTATGTACTTTCATCTAAAGGACAGCAACAGACTGCATTTCTAGTTTACAAACTAAACATTGTTGTGTTCATGTTGATATGTTGTGATCATGTTGCACTTAAATAGTATCTCCCATGTGTTCTGTTGGCTTTTCCAATCTCACCAAAATGTGCCTGTTGTGTGGGCTTTTGTTTGGTTTTGTTTCAAGTAATTTTGGTTGGCATGGGCAGTTATCTCTTGAGTGCAGCATCATCTATCTTGTAAAATGAAGCTAAATAATTCTTTCATGTGAAGTTAAAATCACTTTGAAATGTCCAAAACTCAGTTTATTTTTTCTTTTGGATCAAATCATTTGAAATTTTTGAAATGTTTTTTTTGTTTTGAATCATAGCATTGATACAAGTTTTTTATCACACAAGTGAATCAGATAAAGGTTTTTGATTTCATAAACTTTATTCATGTTTCAAAATCAGTCAAGTTTGATGTTTTGAAGTTTAAGGGGTCACAAAGGCACCTCTTGTAAAAGGTTCAGTTTTGTCAGTAAATGGCACACCAAAACTATGTTTTAAGAAGTAATTGTTGCTGGTAGCAGACAATTAGGCGCCCGGAATGTTGATGCCATTTACCAAAATCAAAGTTTGTTTAAGTGTTGTGCATCCTTAATCATTGCATTCCTATGGCATGTTTGTTTATGTGATGAGCGCCCTTGAAGTATAAGCTAAATATAGCCTGCAGCCCATCAATCACATATGTAATTTGGTGCGAATTTGGCACTGGAGGCTGTCATCTTGTATTTTGAAGTATTGTAGTGTAGAAGCTCTCGGTAAAGACACAATTAATCTTTACCTAAACCAACATAATTAGTATTTGTGACAAGAACAAGAAGAAGAATAGCAAGTGAAGATAATAAACATCATCAAGATCCGATCCAGCTAAAGTGTATCCTTGGATTTGTGATGATTTGTGTCACTTTTTGTTGTTGGTTCGAGTCATCGAAGATTGTATTACTTAGTACCAAGCTTCTGCTAACCAGGGGAGCAAAGCAAGTTTGCCCCTACAGGTTAAGTTCAAGAAATTTACTCAATCAAGCACTTAAGGTTCTATTTTAATTCTATAATTTCTGTTTGTAACATGACTATTAGAAATTTCTACCAATTGTTTGTTTAACTAGTCAGTCTGGGCGGATACACATGCTTGGGTCCTGATGGGACCATGCTCAAGCAAAATGCTTGATATATAAGCATGCAATACAAGTTACGCTGTGGCGGGGGCAGTGGGTGGCACGGTGGTGGGTGGCAAAGGGAAATCTGGGGAGAAATTGATGTTTTGACAGGAGGTGGCAAAATCCAAGTTTTTTTTTTGGGGGGGGGGGGCTGCTAAAATGTGCAAAATATATATTTTTAATCAAATTTTTCACTTTGCCTTAAAAATATATATAATCTAAGCACCAAAGTTACTGCCAGCCACCACCAACAATGAGTTATTCCAGTTAAAATACATACATCCCCTATGGAAGACACAACCTTGGTCTCCCACTTAGGGAGTGTAAATTTCAAATGGAGTTTCAAATAAAATTCACACTTCGTATTTTGGAAAATTAAGGTCATGTCTTCCATAAGGGGTGTATGGATTTAAATAGAACAGCCCAATATCCCTAATCAAGATAATTAGCTGTGTGGGTTTCAACTGTTCCTTTTTCCTTTGCATAGGATATGTGTACCATATTTGATATAGATGTTGCAAATGTTTATATTATTTATGAGACACCCTGTATCAGATGTGTGGTAAAGTTACACTTCCTAAACGGAAGTTATTTCTAACTGGCACAGGTCAAAGTTTGTTCTTATTCAGACATGCATTAAAAACCTCGCGTCGAGGTTTTGCCAAGTTTTAAAAAATAACGGTTACTTAATGAAATAACGGTTAGTTCATGAAAAAGAAGAAGTGAAATTTAGCAAAAGCGCATTTGACGAGGTTTATTTACCCGTAAGAGAGCTCTATTGTTCGCTATTGTATCCGCTATTGTATCCACTATTGTATTCTATTCATAAAAGCTACTGCAAGAATCGCGGCAATCCCTGATCTTGCAGGTGTCTACCGCTTGACGTTTAGCATTTATTAACATTCAAAATGATCCCATACTCTTACATTTATAGACTTAGTCCCGCTTTTTATATACTATTCAGAAATTGCAATTATGAAAACTACAAACTTTGAAAGTGAAAATATATTACCATCGAAAATATATCATACTTAAATTCTATAGAATCTATAGAGGCATTGCATGTGACGTATCATCCCGTAAATATGGCAGACTACTCAAATGCATTCAACAAAAGCATGATTGCAATCTACCGTGACAGTTCGTCTCACACACATAACCCTGCACTACGAACAAATAGGTTGATGACAACATTTGATTGAATGGACTGTACTCTGCCATAACTACGGTGAAGGACACCGGTTCAAATTCTTTGTTTGGAGCCAATCAATAATTTCATGCAGGGCCTCTATAGATAGATACCCAACCCAGAAGTGCCCATTTATTTTCTAATTTTTTGTAATCGCGCCCAAATATCCCGCAAATATCTTATATACGGTTTTATTGATTCATTTTGGGCATTTCAAAAGTTAGAAGTAGTCAAAAATGGCAACATCCATTGATAGCAATGGTTGAGTAAACATTGTCTAAAAACTATAGATAAAAAGAGAGCTTTGTACTACAGAGAAGATGTGAGGAAAAAAATATGTGTGCTGCCGCTCATTCAAAAGTAATCACGCTATTCAGGTTTAACAATAAAATACAATAAAGGGGTTCGAACCCATGGTGGGTGTGATACACAACTTGCTGCTTAATAGTTTTAGGGAAAGGTCAGTGTCTGTATATCATCATACTATGCATACCATGCATGCAGACCCTAACATCCAGTTATATTTCAAATGAAAATATGACCCGAAGTTCCATGGCAAATTATAATTTCTGGCGCTTGTTGACTCTTTCAACCTCTACGATTTATGATACAGACTATTTTCAATTATCAAAATATCTTTATTAGGTTTGCAGGAAATGACAGGAAAATACATACAACAATAAAATAAACATGATCAACAATCATCCCTTTTCTAACAAAATCCTAAAACACTCTCCCTAAATAATTATAATTGAAATAATAACACCTATTCATTTATTCATTATAAACCTCTCGCAGACTGGAATGTGTATGTGGTGAATTGTAATTTTAATAACCGATATGGAAACAAACAGGTACTATAATATTATTCAAAATCAAGAATAATATCAAACAAATCCTCCTACTCGAACAGTACACTTAATTAAGGCCCGGGATTTAGGCCTGCATTATGATTATAGACCTAAGGTAAAAATACTTGAAGAGATAACAAGAAACCTTTCGTGCTTGGCCACTGTAGTGCTTGGCTGATCCTTGCTGGATGAAGGTCAATATTGATCTATTATGTGAGTGAAATCAAACACCGTGTCCTCGTTGCTACTCCCATGTAATCGAAGGTCGTAAAAATTAATCCGATAACAATAGAGGGTATTCATTACTACATCATTGATGTGGTTGCTCAATGCTCATGCATAAAATTCTTCCATGGGCTGTTTAGCTTAATCATGTTAATCGGAAGTGACCTCTTGAAATGATATCATCACAAAGTGAGCGATGTTATAACTTGGAGGGCTAACAAACCAACACCGCCAAATTCGACTGACGTGTGTACAGCGTGAGAAGCTATGAGGAAATGGAACACTCGTTGTCTGATAATGCATGTGTTTATGGTTAGGATAGCGGTTACTTAGCAGCTCTCGTTCCGCTTGGGTTTATTGAATACACTCTATATATAGTCATCAATATGTTGTTTCCAGTCCCTGGCTGAACTATAGGGTTCAGCTATTATTTTTTTAAATAATTCTTTTACCCCATGCAGCTGATTGGGGTGGTTACAGGTCGTTTAAAAACCACTAACCGCGCAATGAGGATATCGAACATAGGCCCCCGCAGGACTACAAAAAACTGCTAACCGCAAAAAATGGATATCCAACTAGTTTGCCCTCGAAGCTGTAAAAACCACTCACATGAAATATGGATATCCAACTAGTTTGCCCCGAAGGGCTACAAAGAACCACAAACCGCGAAATATGGATATCCAACAAGTTTGCCCCGCAGGGCTACAAAGAACTGCTAACCATGAAATATGGATATCCAACTAGTTTGCCCCTCGAAGCTTCAAAAAACCACTCATCGCGAAATATGGATATCCAACTAGTTTGCCCCGCAGGGCTACAAAGAACCATTAACCGCGAAATATGGATATCCAACTACTTCGCCTCGCATGGCTACAAAGAACCACTTACCGCGCAACAGGGCATGAATTTTAAAAAACAGCAGGTGTGCTACAAATCGCACTCCTGGAAATAGTCAGGCGAGCTACAGGTGTGCTGTTAATTGCACTCTGTGAGGATTTTAGGTGTGCTATCATTTGCACTCGGTAAGAAGTTTAGGTGGGCTATTTGAATTATTGCACTTGATATTCAGATAAGAAGCATTGGTGTTGAATGTGGGATTACAATGTACAGAAAGACAGGGAAGGGAGAAAGAAAGAAAAGGAAAGAAAAAAGAAAAGGAGAAAAAAGGAAGGAGAAAGAAAAGGAAAAAAGGAAAAAAAAAAAAAACCACGGGCCTAAATAAAACATAAATACACTGCTTAAATACATAAAATTATTTATTATTTCGTACATAATCATAAACCAACAATTACTATGCAAACCATGCCCGTAAAACATGTTTACTATATTCACCCATTGCAAAAAAAAGTCGCCAAATTAAGTACTACACAAAGTGCCACTTCACTCACTTTTTGCGCAAGGCACCCCTCCAATCTCATCTAACCAAACATTTTTATGTACAAAAAACTACATTTATTCACCGTGTGCACAATTTAACTCACTGTTAAACTCTGTTAGTTAGATATTTGGAGAGTAGTTTCCGAAAAATCAGTTCGAAATCGCCACTTTCAAATTCACTAGAAAGTCGTCAAAATTTGCCGCGAACAAGTGCCAATCATGTGTGTTGGTACCATGTAATGGAGCTTCAGTTTTCACTAGACTTGAAACCTACGGCATGGAAACACCGCGGTTATCAGCGAATCGCAAATTGAAATTTTCATTGTTGACCTGCTTGTGAACTGCGACCTGACAGTGCAAGTGACTTTTTTTAATTACGTTATAGGAACACGGTCATCAGTACTATTTTCGTTATATATTTTATGCATGTGAAGAATATTACGGGGATGAATTTGAAGGCTGAATTTGAAGGCTGCAACTTTGGAAACTCCTTCAGGTGACAAGGTGCGCTATAAATCGCTTTTCGGTAAAGTGATTTAAGGTGGGCTCTATGCGCGCGATCGCACTCGCGCGCCTTAAAATGCATGGCCTGGCGCAATATCTTTTTACCTCAAAAAAAGAATTAATATCTACCAAAACACGTTACAAAACGTAAAAAGGGGCCAAGTTAAAAAAATCTTTCCTGTGTGGCTTTTCACCCTTTTTTAAACTTGGTCCCATTATGAAAGTTTCTAAAGACTCATACGAAGTCATCTTTAGGCTACTTGTTTGTTTTCTTAGTTGTCAGTGTTCATTTTGTAGAGTAAATTAATTAATGTTAGGTGCTTGATTGAAGTTTTTCCGTAAAGGCGTTATAATGTATTTTGATTTAAGCAAAAGTAGCAAATACTCACTTTGTTAAATTCTTCATCGTCTTGTGCGATCCTGCGCCTTATGTACAGATGTAGGGCCTATAATATGTAACAGGTTGACAGACAGTCAATTTGCTAAGTATATGTAATACTCTACTACTCTTTATGAACACACAATATAATGAAACATAAACCTTCAAATGTTTTTGATAATACATAGCCTACGTCATATTGCACCGCTTTCGAACAGTCTTAAACCTAATTGTTGCATGTAGAAATTAGGACTCATTATTCATGTTATTACGGTACCACTTTACTGAATGGGACCAAGTTTAAAAAAGGGTGAAAAGCCACACAGGAAAGATTTTTTAAACTTGGCCCCTTTTTACGTTTTGAAACGTGTTTTGGTAGATATTATGTTACCCATACAAAACATTGTATACTGCGCCAATAAAGTATCCTTACACTTGGAAAAATAATCATAATTTCCAAACTGAACAATATTGGGGTAAATTTGTTTTTTTAATAGATGCACTATCTAATTCTGCACATTATGACACCACATTAAATCCAATGTGACTGTAAGAAGCAAAGTTACAAGCATTTGATTAGACGAAGGTCCAGTTTTAAAAGTGACAAACTGGCCTGTTCAAAAAGTCCACAGACTAGACATCTGGTGAATGGCTAATTTATGCGTTTGGCTTTAAAAGGAACAAAAGAAAACTGAAACAAAAGAACTCACAAATAAAATGAAAGTTATGAAAAGTACAGAGAAGTAAAAACCGAAATAAAAACTGCTTTAAATGACGCTTCATTGAAGAAACTGGTGTCTCTCTTGCCCTTGTATAGGCCAGTTTGTCACTTTTAAAACTGGCCCTTCGTCTATTCAATTGCTTGTAACTTTACTTCTTGAGGTCACATTGGATTCAATGCGGTGTCAAAATGTGCAGGATTAGTTAATGCATCTATTAAAAAAAAACAAATTTACCCCAATATTGTTCAGTTTTGAAATTGTGATTATTTTTCCAAGAGTAAGGATACTTTATTGGCGCGCACTATACATATTATGTATGTGTTACACATATAAAACATTGTAAGTTATATATGATAAGTGCCACAAATCAAAACAATGATGACCTCTCCAGATAACCTCTTCCTATTAATAGCAGCAACTTGGCATTGCTGCTTGTGATCATATATCAAGTTGATTTCATGCAACAGGAAACATTACAACTTCACAGTGTATCGAGTGAATCAGACCTGGCGTAAAATCAGGACTTTTTTTCCTTCTTGAAATTCACATTTCTTACCAGTTTGAAGCACAAATATTTTGGAAATCATCATGGCTGTGATCAAGTTTGTGTTTATACTCTTCATTGTCATGACAACATTGGAAAATATCAACTGCCAATTATTGACGGTGAATGTCGATGGAACTGAGCAGATTATCTCTCTGCTTGAAAATGTTACCGATACATCGGTTGCAATGTCATCTATTCTTCCACACATTGAAAGTTTGCTGAAGAACCATGGTGACTTACAGAATCTGACCAATCACCTACTTGGAAATAAGACTGATGCAGTAGATCAGCTGGCATCCTTTCTTGTTGAAATTGAAAGATTTTTGCAACATCAACTAGAAAAACAGCAGTGGAACCACGTCGAAAATGCCGATTTACTTCAAAATCAGATACGGAAGCAAGACCACATAATTGATTTAATTATAGCCTTTCTGAGTTCACACGATAAATGCTACAATGAGACGACGACCTTGCTACAGAATATGTATCACATCATGGGACAGATGGCAACATCTCAAGTACAGAGTTCAAACACACTGAATAGAATGGCGGAATCTCAGACTCAAACGGCTGTGATTCAATTTCGGATGTTAGCAACTCAGAATGAGATGGCTTTGACTCAGAATGAGATGGCTGTGACTCAGAATCAAATGTCCAGTACCTTGAGTCAAGTGTGTAGCACTAACGTGGAGAGTTTAAAAACACTGACTCAAATAAACGAGACATTATGTATCCTGACTCAGATAGGGCAGACTCATAATCAAATGGTGCGGAATCGCGATTTAACAAACCAGACTTGCGGGACAAATGAGCTGGCAGAGATGCAGAATCGTGCTACCACTGAAAAATCAGATACATTGGCTGAGAGTTTTAAAACATTAACTCAGATGAGTAAAAATCAAGTGAAGATGGCAGAGACGCAAAGCCAGACTTTAAATAAGCTGAGTGAGATTGGTGAAAAACAAAGTCAGATGGAAAGGAATCAAATCCAAATGTCTGAGACGCAAAGCCAGATGGCTCAGACGCAAAGCCAGATGGCTCAGACACAAAATCAGATGGCTGAGATGCAACGCCAAACTGTAATTAAGTTGAGTGAGATAGGGGAAACTCAATCTCTGATGGCTAACACTTTCAACCAAGTAGTGACCCTCCTACAGATGCAAAGTCATCAATTGCATAATATATCAGCTTCTATGAATACCATGGTATCTGTACTTGAGAACATCTCTCACTCATTAGACCAGCAAACAGATCAAATTGAACTCTTAAATCAACGTCTACCTGTACCTGTTAATAACTCTGGCATTATTGTTGAAGATCAACTACTGAATTCAACGGCTCCGAAGAACACAATGAGAGATATTTTGGGAACTCAGGCAGCAGAGACACAAAGTCAACAACAGGTGAATGTGGCCTCTACAATGGTAACTCAACTTGTCACACAACAAGACCATCCACGTGACTGCGCCGATCTTGCTACAAGAGGGAATTACCCTTCAGGTTCTTACACAATCAAACCCTCAGAATCCTTAGATGTTGATGTATACTGTGATATGGACACAGATGGGGGTGGCTGGACTGTCTTCCAGCGACGATTTGAAGGGTCTGTAAGCTTTTACAGGGGATGGGATGACTATGAGAATGGTTTTGGTAATGTGGATGGTGAGCATTGGGCAGGGTTAAGACTCCTACATGTACTAACATCTTCAAGGAATGCTCCACGTTTACGCATAGAACTAGAAGCATTTGATGGTGACAAAGCTTATGCTGAATATGAATCATTTACTGTGGGTGATTCATCATCAAATTATGTCCTAACCATTGGGTCATACAGTGGTAATGCTGGTGACTCTTTGGGTTGGCATAATAACATGCAATTTACAACGTATGATAGGGACAATGATGGCCACACAAGTATACAATGTGCTGAATTTCGCAAAGGTGCCTGGTGGTATAATGCCTGTGCGTACTCCAACCTGAATGGTCAATACCTTGGGCCAACAGCAAACAATAATAAATTAGGAATGACATGGCGAAACTGGAAATCTCTTCAATCCCTCAAGACATCCCGCATGATGCTGAGACATACTCCATAGATGAAGCCAATCCACTCCTCTCTCATGCTACAAATCAAACATCATATTTGTTCACCTTCTTGATAGTTTTCAAAACATTTAAGGGGTGGGGTATGAACGTTTGAACAGTATTTATTGTGGGACATTAGAGCACATCAGACATATCGAATTGCATTCTGAATATGAAGAATGTCCTTCTGATATCAAATAATTTTGATTTTTTGAAATTCGCAATGTATATACATATTTTATGGCAAATGATTAAAAATGATATTTTTGATATTTAACAGTACTCGAAGTAAACTTTATAAATCTGATGATTTATATTTAAAGTGTATGTAGGTGGGATGAAGCCGACGATCAATTGAAAATTTTGACCTTTCGTATTGAAGATATGGATTTTTTTCCCAAAACACCAACATAAAATAGGTCTTTTTGGGATAAAGATCCATATCTTCAATATAAAAGGTCAAAAATTTCAATTGATCGTCGGCTTTTCCTCCCAGCTACATGCACTTTAACAATATATCATTAGATTTATAAAATTTACTTCGAGGACTGTTATATATCAAAAATGTGAAAAATATCAAATTGTAATAATTTGTCATAAAATTTGTATTATTTTGTGAATTTAAAAAAATTAAAATTATTTGATATCAGAAAGACATTCTTTGTATTCAGAATGCAATTTGATATGTCTGATGTGCTCTCATGTCCCACAAAAAATACTGTCGAAACCCTCAAAACGCTCATTCCAGATCCCTTAAGGTGATGTTGACACCCATTTTGGCTTATCAAGTTGTTTGATTTTATTATTTAAATTCACAATAGTGTTGTGAGCTATTAGACGAGTTGTATATTATGATATTATGAAATATTTATTTTCATAATCTATTATTTGTATAATGATGGAAATTTTAACATAGCACAATATACATGTACAATTAGAATAAAATTGACAAACATTAGATAGTCCTTCGCTAAAAAAGGTTAATTTCATCAACATTGAAATATAGAAATAGGTCTTGCTTTTTGTTGGATATGAATATGTGCAGTTTTAATGTTTTAGTTCCAAGTCGAGAGCCACAAGACTTTAATATTGAATGACCGGTGGCTTGACTTCCATCTAATGTTTTCTCTTAGAAACCCAATTTCTGTTGATTGTTTCTTAAACTTGGACAAAATAAAACATAAAACATGCTGTCAGATGCAATAAGAAGTTTTTGTCAAAAGGCTTGATGATCTCAAAAGGTCTGGACTTGTGGGTAAATTTGTTTCTTTTTTTTAGATTCTAAAATAAAAGACAAGGCTTACCACACTGATTATTCTTAGCTTTTTTGTTGTTGAAAGTTTCAAACAGTTTGTTTCTTTTTGGGATAAACTATTAAAAATGTTTCAAGGTGTCAGCATCTCCTTAAAAAGTATTTTTAAAATCCCATTCTACAACAAATATTTTTATGCCTCCACCGCGAGGCATACTGTTTTTGCAATGTCTGTGCGTCTGTCCGGATGCTATATCTCGGGCATGGATGGGCGGATTGACTTCAGATTTTCATAGATAGGTGGGTTATGGTCAGAAACCCTGGATACTTTTTTTTGGGTGGGGTTCAAGGTCATATACTGAGGTCAAAGATCATTTGAGGTCAACTTGTAAATTCGGTCTCATATGAACAATTCAAATCCTATGGGCATGAAACTTGGTGGGTACAGTGAACATTTAGAGCCAAATTTTTGGAAGGTCATTTTGGGGTCATCTGGGGTCACCCAGGGGTCATCTGAGGTCAAATTAGTAAAAACTGTTGTATGGGCATGAAACTTGGTGGGTACAGTCAACATTTAGGGCCAAATTTTTGGAAGGTCATTTCGGGGTCATCAGAGGTCATCCAGGGGTCATTTGAGGTCATTTATACTTTGCATGACTAGAGATGGGGCAGATGATCCATGATAAAAGACCTTGTTACAGTTGGTTCCGATCAGGGCATAATGCCCGATTGTCAGC
Source organism: Amphiura filiformis (assembly GCF_039555335.1). Lineage (NCBI taxonomy): Eukaryota > Metazoa > Echinodermata > Ophiuroidea > Amphilepidida > Amphiuridae > Amphiura > Amphiura filiformis. Next base: position 37,440,982 of record NC_092631.1, read on the forward strand.
TACACTTGCCTGTCCTGTAAAAATACCCCGACCAGCTATCTACGGCAACCCTCTTCACCAGGTCACTTGTGCCTGGTGGATGTTTCGTTAGCGTTATCTCTTAGATTTCAGCTTTTAATGCCTAGGTATGCTCAACATAAAAAAAAAGCATTTCTTCCCTGTACTGATTTGCTGTTCAGTGCAACATGAGCCGATAGTGACAAGAAATACTGTTGACCCATGTTGCACTGAATAGCAAATCATCAGTACATGGAAGAAATGCATTGTGGGAAGTGTGTGATATCTTCTCTGGATCATTAGATTGTAATCCCATTTCATTCCACCTCATTTTGCATTAAAAGTTATCAATCCAGGCACCAAAGTCCAGTAATCATTGTCCCTGTCATCTGGTAAAAATGTTTGCACTATTATACACATGTGTCACTTATTTGGGTATAATCAAGGAGAGCTTCGGTCTTAAAGTAGTTATTTATGTATTTAAGTTGAAATGCGCACAAAGCGCACTAAAAGTTTTGATTTTCTACGCTTGGAGGGGACACAGAATCGATTTTAAATATGCTGAAATGGCTGATTTGATGGCTGATTTTGGGAGATTCACAGCTAGTGATATTTTGTGTCTATGGCGAGTGGAAAATCGCTCGCTAGAAATTGAGTTAGGGCGAGTGGTGTGTCACCTCAAACGGCAAGGCCTGAATACCTATCACAAATCTCTAGTAGTTGCACACAGTACACTGTGCAAACAGACTGTCAGTGTATTTGTGAGGGTGATTGTAAAGTGTATGAGATTGTTACTCATGCTAAATATCACTGAACTGTTTAGTTTTGTATCATGGCTTGTCTTAAGACATTTTGAGGATACATTTTATCTTTTTATATATACTCATTATCAATGACTTGTATGCAGGGGTCGCGCTAACCTGCGTTTCTGCGCGTACAGCGCATATTTTTAAGTTTGGGCGCATATATTCATTTTTGCATATCAGTTCAGGGGTTTTCATGCGCGCAGAAAAATGAAAACATGTGAAAGAAAAATAAAAGCTTCGATCTCCAATATTTACGGCCCGTCCAGAAATTATGTAACATAAAATGCAATGTAACATAAATGTTGAATTGAAGTCGCCGTAGCATTGTAACATAATTTAAAAATAGAAATAAAATACACACCACCGGCATAATTACACAGATTGCGATATTGTCTAGAATCACTGCTGATGAATTATTGCAGTACTGAATGATGACACACGTACGTGAGTTGGTAATTTCTAATTCTAGGGATCGGAAAGAAATGCTTTGTGGGTGGTGTGTAGAGATATGCCATCAGTGAAATACGACACAATGATCGGCCGTAGAAGAAAAAAATGACAAAAATCTGCCCTTGAATTATGTTTTATAGTCATAATACTCCAGTAATCCAATAAATATCATAATATTTGGCCTAAACTTGAACTCATTTGCAATGAAATGTCATTTTTTATTGAGTAAAGCATTGCTTCCATGTGGTGCCAATGGTGTTGAATTCTGCACTTTGCCGAAGTTGAACTGCATTTTGTGGAATTCGGCGAACTTTTATGGCATAAAGCAACACTTTTATAGTAAGTAAACTGCTCGGGAACTTTCTTAAAAAGCGAGATAGCTGGTTACAGGCGAGAATCGTGCCGTGAAAAGCGAGATCACATTTTTGCTGGGCTAAACAACTATTATACCAATGGTACCGGTAACACATCATTATAGCCAAAATCACAAAATCTGATACTGATACATATAAAATGGTACATTCAATACTTGACAGATTAGAGAACCCTCGTTTTAGGATTTGAGCGCATATTTTTAACACTTTCAGGGGGTTCAGGGGTTCTGAGAACCCCTGGTTTTAAAACCTAGTGCTACCCCTGCTTGTATGTGAAACATGTTGTTAGCTCAAGCAATTTACTCAATGAAGTTCTTTAAGATGAGGTTCAATTTTAATTTTACCATTGAATTGAATTGTATTTACACATTCAAGGTTTTGAAGATGAAGTTCAATTTTATTTCTATATTTTCTGTTTGTAAAATGGCTATCACAAATTCAAGCAATTGTACATAAGCTCAACCAGTAGCCAAAAATTGACAAAGAGCAAAGTTTGTAATGGTGAATAACTATAAGCCTGTCAATCATTTTATGTACAACTTGTAAAAATTAATGAAGCAACATTGTTATAGCAAATATATATATTATTTTGTCATAATTGCCAGAATTCCCCGATGAGAAGAGGTGGTAATTATAACCAACTCCTCAAAACAAGTTTGTTAGAATAAAATGTGATGAAAATGATTAACATTATCTAATCCATCTTTATTCTAAGTTGTATATTTTTTTATAAAGTTGTTCATATTGCTCCTTTATCTAAGTTGAGCACTTTTTGAAAATAATTTGGTTTATAATAACCATGTATTATTTTGTATAATATATCATAATTCCAAGTGAGAGTAAAACCAATGATTGGTAGAGTGCTCAACCATTTGGGAGCATTATAATAATTACAAACAAGGAACAAGTCACTCTTTAAAGTGAAAGAGTGAGGTCTTGTTTCAAGACCTCACGAAACAATTCTGTAAAACTGAAAATTTTGTTCCTTCATTACTATGATTTCAGTCATTACTGTGATTGCTGTTGTAGAGTATAGATTGTAGTGATAACACACTGAAGATAATTTTTTAATTGTTCCTTCATTACTATGATTTCAGTCATTACTGTGATTGCTGTTGTAGAGTATAGACTGTAGTGATAACACACTGAAGATAATTTTTTAATCGAAAGCTTTGTGCATAACTTTACACTGGCCTGTTAAACTTTGTTGGAACTGTGACACGATCAAGGGAAATGAGTCGGATGTCGTTAATATTGATTTTGAGATATTGGCAAAGAAGGTGTCAAAATTCTTTTGTTTTATATTGTTTTCAGCGATTGATTATTTGATGTAACTTCGCAAAGAAAAGTCATATCAACTTGGGGCTTTCAGTTTCTGAAAGCTCTAAATGTCCTCTTTAGAAACATATGTAAAACTCTTTTTCGACCAGTGTCAACATGTGACTCATTCCCCTTGATCATGTCACAATTATATCATTATATCTCACTAGAGATCCAGGCCCTTTCTCCGGCTTGTTGCTGTTGGTAGTGTACCTGTTGTTTGCCTTTGTTCCTTTTGTTTGTAATTATGATATATATATATCAATATGTATATAAAATATCATTTTTTGTAATGTAATGAAACAGTACAATTTAAATATATTATTTCATCATATACATGTCAGCTTAACTTGAAAGGGAACAATTCTTTCAATCTACCTTACTGCCTAAAGCTAGTTTCTTTTTACGCGATAATTAGGAAGAGCAGTCAGACACCGCTGAAGGACGTAGCCGCATACTATATTGTTTTGGGTCATATCTTGTTTTACAAGTGTGACATGTTACTTGATTTTATGTGTTGTAACATTAAGTTTACGGGGTGGTCACATCTGGTCTTCTTGGCCTCATGAGCATCTCCGCAATATCATTGGGCTATTCTGGTTGAAATCCATACACCCCCTATGGAAGACATGACCTTAATTCTCCACACAGGGGTGTGATTTTCAAACGGGGGTTACCTGAATGGGTGACTCTGTTTGAAATCTACCCCCCTATGTGAGAGATTAAGATCATTCATGTCTTCCATAGGGGGTGTATGGATATCAAACAGAATAGCCCATTGTTTGAGTATTTTTGTGAAAGTATATTTTGATGTTACAATAAATTTGAATCAAGTTTGATATGATATCAGGCGTGTAACCAGCCTCTGCATTCTGAGGGGTCTAAAGCCAGGTCACTGTGTTTGACTTATAAATGACAGGACTCATAACATTGTGGATTGATATAGAAAAGCAAGCACACAGAAGTGCAGTACCCATAATAGTTGTGATTTGCGTAGCTTGTGATTGGCACATACTTATGTGAATTTACACAAGCATAAGTTGGCACTTTATTGATGTTCGCATCAATAAAGAACAAATAATTTTTGCAATTTATAAGTCAAACAAAGTATAGAAGGGAAAAAGTATCCAAAAAGGTTGATTTATCATCTCCTAATTACCATTGCTTGTGTCTGTTTGTATTATTTGATGTTATAGTATTGGAATAATTATGCTAATATGATACTCAAAGTGTACATGTCTTCAATAAATTTGATGTTATAGGTATGCCAGTGCAAGGAAATGCAGCAATGAAGGAAGAGCTTTGATGCAGTTAGATTTTCAACAGTTCCTCCTTAAACTTGAGACACTCACAGAAATAAGGTTAGTATTGTCAAGTTTGTTCGGCTTATAACCCTGTATTGATATAGAATGATGTACATACAGTTAGACGCAGTGCTTACGCATTGCTTGATGCGTGACCAGCGTACACTTATATGTATTTATGTGAGCGTTAGTTGGGACTTTATTGAAGCCGGAATAATTTTTGCCTAAGTTGAACAAACTTTTTAATTTTCATATTACATTTATTTTTGTGCTTGTCGTGATCCAAGTAGCTGCAGCAGGAAATTATTCCTTTTGTGTGTAGATAAGTGCAAGGAAGTTTATGATTTTAAAAAGCACTCCAACAGTACAAAAGTGGGAAAGTGGTACATGTATTTGTGGCTATGACTGACACAAATTGGCGTGAATGTCAGCAGAACCAATTTGGGGCATGTCATCAGTCAATGGCATGTTTCTTTTAATAAATAAAAGATAACATTGGATTTCTAAATTTGGATTTTTTTTACAACCACTTAAAAGTGGGAATTTTGATGCGATTATTTGTTCACGCTTAGCCAATTTTTCAAATATTTCGCTAAGCTTCCTCACATTAACCTAAACACAAAAAGAATTTATTTGTGCATTGTTATTTTCACTGTAGCACCTTATAATGCAGAAGGCATAAAAATAAATGCAGCACAAAAATTTAGACTTACAGTAACAGGCATGTGTGGCAATAGGGACATGCAATGTATCAATCAGGGTGTTTATAGTGAATAATTTGAGTATACTGTATATGATAGTCCTTGTATATATGTGATGCGATCAAGCAAAATCAGTCGGAACTCGGAAATATTAAATTTTTAAATTCTTAGGATAGGATAGTAAAAAGTATTTACAAAGCTGGATTTTGCAGAAAACCCCATTGAAATTGAACAACCAGTTCCAAAGATATGAGCAATTAAGGGAAGGGGTTATGAACGTTTGGACAGTATTTATTGTGGGACATTAGAGCACATCAGACATATCGAATTGCATTCTGAATACGAAGAATGTCCTTCTGATATCAAATAATTTTGATTTTTTGAAATTTACAATGTAATACACATTTTATGGCAAATCATTAAAAATTGATATTTTTGATATTTAACAGTACTTGAAGTAAACTTTATAAATCTGATGATTGATACTTAAAGTGTATGTAGGTGGGATGAAAAGCCAATGATCAATTGAAAATTTTGACCTTTCGTATTGAAGATATGGATTTTTTTTCCAAAACACCAAAAAAAAAAAAAAGGTCTTTTTGGGAAAAACATCCATATATTCAATATAAAAGGTCAAAATTTTCAATTGATCATCGGCCTTTCCTCCCAGCTACATACACTTTAAGAATATATCATTAGATTTATAAAATTTATTTCGAGGACTGTTATATATCAAAAATTTGAAACATATCAAATTTTTATAATTTGTCATAAAATTTGTATTATATTGTGAATTTCAAAAAATGAAAATTATTTGATATCAGAAAGTCATGCTTCGTATTCAGAATGCAAAAAATACTGTCGAAACGCCATAAACGCTCATTCTAGATCCCTTAAAGAGTTTCCAAAACATCAGGAAACAAAAGGAAATATTTACTTTGTTTGGCTATATCTCAAAATCAATATTTCCGAGTTCCGATTGATTTTGCTAGATCGCATCGACATATCACATGTACCGAAACTCTTGCTGTTTATAGTGAGACACAGTTACAGCACAAATTATATACCAACTAACATTAGCGTATATTTTTCAATGACCCAGAGGTCACTGGTTTTAAGTGTAGGGTGTGTGTGGGGTGTGTTGTAGGGTGTGCATTCTGTGCGAGTGAGAGGGGGTGTTACTGAGGGTGTATGCATGTGGGATGTGCGGTGGGAGCATGGGGGTGGGGGTGTGCAGGTGAGATGTGTGTGGGGGTGCTTGGGTGTGTGTTAGTGTTTGTATGCATGTATGGGGCATATGTGCTGGTCATCAATGCTCATTTTGATATTTTCGTAATTTCTCGTATTTGAGTATTTTGATGGTGTTGAATTTGTATGTAAAATTGTTGCAATTCGGCATGCTCATAGTGGAGAACATGTAGCTTCTGTTTTCATAACCCTTGGGATGAGAAGCGTTCCGAATGTCTTGCGCGCATCCTACGCATCATGAAGAAACCAGAGGCCGATTTAGGGGGGTATCCTCCTAACTTTTTGTTTGCAGAGCGGTGCCATGCCCCCCCTAATTTTTGCAGAGCTGTGCCTGACTTTGTGTGGGCACCGAGCCGTGGTCATGGAACCCCCTATTGAAAATTCCTGGACCCGCCCCTGGAAGCTGCTACTTCCAGTAAACACACAATTTATTCTTGTGTGTTTATAGTTCAATTATCTCGTGCCAATATCCTTTGGTTGAGAAGGATATTGATGTCCAGTACATACAAATATGGGTAGTGTCTACACTGAGCAAGTTTCCGGATAATTTCTGACCGGATAGAAATTATACCACAATGTACCGCACATCTGCTCCCACTATAAACATGCTGAATGTGGAAACCTATCGGGCTATTCAATTTAAAGTCCACATTCCCCCTGTGGAAAAGTTTGTAAATATATTCCACAGGGGGAGTATGAATTTCAATTGGAATTAGCACATTAACCAATTCTAATTGAAACTTACCCTTCCTCTGTGGAAGATTCAGGTTGAATCTTTTTCAAAAAGGTGTATGAAAATCACTAGAAGTCCCAGGAAATCACAAAGCCTATCAATAGAGGTTCTTCATTTATCGATTGACTCAGAGCAAAGGAATCAAACAGTGTGCTATACCATATGATAAAGTCATTCCAATTTGACATGTCCTACTACTGCCAAAAAAATGGGGCAATAACTGAAATTTGGATATTGTTTTCTGATACCATGCATCAAGTTATGTTGAAGGAACTTCAGTAGTACACCATATTGACGGTATAATGCATCATAGGCAAAACCTCTGTGGAGGAGATTGTGTTATTCAACCCTCTGGACCTTGAGGTGTAGCGTGCATACTATTCAAGCTATTTCTTTTTGAGGGGTACTGCTTTTTGCTGAGTGTTGACGATAACAAATGTTGTGGGTGATGCAATAGTACTTTCAAATGGTTTGTTTTACTAAATGAAATTCTGTGGTGGGAAAAATGTGAGACTTTTATTTTTTCTTGGAAATAATTGATTTGCATATTTTTTTTAAATTGAAAATCATAAAAGAATATAATTTTAATCATATCTGTCATTTTAGATCCAGTTGACCGCCGGGCATGTCAGTCTGTGATTTTGGTTGCCTAGCATCAAATTGGCAGCTTGGCCAGCCATTCTATGATCCCTGGGGATGCGCAACCCTTTGAATGAATGAAAACGGGCCAAAGAGTAAAGGAATATAACTGGAACTGAAAATAGATACAGCGCAAAATGACATTTGTGTGTGATTGAATTACAAAATATGTCAAGCTGATGTTTTTATATCTGCTGATGTGCGAGATCGTAATAAATAAAAATACTCCAAATGTGAAACATTATAAATAGGCCAAAACTGGTTCCTTCTGACATGGGAAAAAGTTTTATTCTGATACATTTTATTGTTGTTTATCATCCACCAGGAAGATATTGATATACATGCCACATGATATTTCTATATATTAATTAGCATTTAGTTCAATTTTTAGTTTAATTTTTTTTCAATTGTACAAATTGTTCTGAACAAAAAACCTTGTGATTTGCATATTCTAGTTAAAGCTTTTGATACAAAGCTGTTTGTTTCTTGCATTATTTTTCACAGGCCCATTCCAGACAAAGAATATGTAGAGACATATGTGAAGGCTTACTACCTCTCAGAAGCTGATATGGAATCATGGATTAAAGAGCATAGGGTATGTACATGTTACACTTTAGCTTTGCACCTGTACATATCGTTATGAGTTTGGCAAAATGCTGAATATTGATTTGTCTCTGCCAAATTTATGTTACGCATTAATATGCTCTTAAATTAAAGAAAATGGTCAGGTGGTGCAGCACTGCACCATTAACTTAAACAAACCCTCTTTCACTAGCTTATATGGATGAATTGGGGTTAAATAATTTACATACTGCCTTGTGACTACTAATGTTAGTACCCTACCTTCAAAGTCAAAAGAGTGTGTACCATGAATTTAACCAATCACGGTTTGGCATTTTGCCAAACTCTTAAAGATATTACTCATGTTTGTTGCACCTGTTGTGACATTCCTCTGGACCACCATCTTAGTAACTTGCAAAGGTTTTGAAAGCCAATGAGGGACTCAGGGATGCATTTACCCGCTCCCCGACTCAAACGCAGTCACAATCCGATTAAGATGCTAAATAGTTACATTCTTATATATCGTTGGGTGCATCACATACTGTTCTATGTAAGAAAACATGTATTTCAAGAAACCAGCATTGAAAATCTTTGTACTGGATTTTGCTTTCAGCTAGAGAATAAGATTCATGGAGAGGGTCCTTACAAGGTTTTGGTTAGTCCACTGGGCCCTTAGTCTTCCTTACCTCATCTTTCCTTTGGCTAAACTTTGCATGATCACATTTTCTAATTAAACACCATTACGTCTTGTGATACGTCCAATGTATCTAAGCATCAGCTATTGATGACTCAAATATAAAATTAAAATCCAACAAGGCACAATCATGTATTTTTTAGCCTTAACTCACTTAAATTGACTCTTTTTTGCAGGAGTATTCATCCAAACAACTCACCAGTCTTATCAACTGTGCCATCAACAACAAGAAAGCAAGGCAGAGATTATTAGCTAGTGTGGAGGATATGGAGAGGGCAAGAGTCAGGTAGAACACAATGAATGACTGGTGCTAGATGATTTCAAAATCTGTCCCGACTGGGTTTCTTAGGGTTATCAATGAGTTTTGCAGTCCTGACATAAATGAAAGGAGAAATAAGAATATAAGTCTACAATATGGTACGCCACGCCACCCTGAGCTGCACTTTATTCTGTGAGCATGGCCCGTTCTAAAAATGATCAGAGGGTGTATGACATGAGTCAGTGGCGTATTCACAGACTACTACAGATCATGTATCAACAGTCAAAGTCCCTGTACATTGTATGCTGTGAATTCTCGCATGTTCAGACGGCCGATTGTTTGATTGTGCAGTGGCTTACAATCACGCAAGCGTTGCGTGCCTAAACGCGATAGACTGTAAAAAACGCGGTATAAGTGCGTAGCAGTTTTGCCTGTCGCATTTCATGGAACAATCGGCCCTCATTATCGGGTGATGCTGAGACTTTGACTGCTTGGACGCGGTCTGTTATCTTTTTCGTCCATTGGTGTACTCCTCCCTCGTTATGTCATTCATTCTGCCTATCCCCAGACACTATGGGGAGCTTCAAATTATATATATAATATATTACAGCCAAGTCAAGTATTGTCTATTGGACTTTGATTGTAGATGCATTAGTATGCAGCCATGAGTTGTACCTAGACCAAAGAGCCATTCCAAAGAGTACTGTACATATCCCACCCTTAATTCAGAGATGGCTGTGTGCTGTTGTTGTTTTTTGACGGGCAGGGGGTGGAAGATTCTTAACTTAATGAAATATTTGACAGTAAATGCTTTGTATGTCCCTATTTTTTCTTCCTTACATGGCTTGAAAACTTCCGTTAATTTGCTACTGGTGTGGAGAGAGAATGCAGACTTTCCATTAATAAAGTTGATATTTGCTGCTGCTGTATACGCCAAAAATATTTATTGCATAGAGACGTTTTTGCAATTTGGAGCCAAAGTATATAATAATATATATCGCGTAGAGATATTTTTGCGATTTGGAGCCAAAGTAGCAATTTGCAGTTGGTTAAATTGGCTGTTGCTGCATCCCACCCCTTTATGCGCAATGCATTAATAAACATTTTGTGTGCAGTTATTTTTGCGGCTGTGGGTGGGTTTACGAAAATAAATCCCTCACAAAAATAACAATATTTATAGTACTGGGAGTAATCTCACAAAATTGGTTGCGGGTCACAAAATGGGGAAAAACTGGTATGGAACAGTAGCTGGAGTGCCAACTTTATATCAAACCATAATATGTGATGTAATCAAGCAAAATCAGTTGGAAGTTGTAAATAATGATTTTGAGATATGTTTTGCAGAAGACAGAAGATATAGTCAGCATATCTTTTGAACTGGTTGTTTATTTTCAACAGGGTTTTCTGCAAAATGCAGCTTTGCAAATGCTTGTTACTATCCTATAAGAAACTGAAAATTGAATATGATCGACTTCAGACTGATTTTGCTTGATCACACCACATATATTAGAATCATGTTCATTTACAATGTATTTTGCAAATTGCTTTAATTTGATATGTAATATACCATAAACCATCTACAAGAAGATATGCCTCCAAAGGAGTGGATTTTTTTAAAGACAGAAACAACAGGCAGACACCCTCTACAAAGACATAATTGGTTTACAATAATTCATGTTTGTATAGCCAGTCAGCCACCTGTATTATAGTTGCTCAAACTCCAAATAATGTTTTTTGTGAAAGGTGTCTGCCTTAGAAATATTTATATGCATAGATACATTTATAGGCATAGATGCTTGTACATGGAATTCTACGGTATGTTGTAAGTGGTCAGTATGTTAGAGTAGGTGTAATCCCTATAAAGAATCCTTTCAATTTTCGTCTTTCAAAAACTACATGAATTTATGTTGCCGTATATCAAATTATAAACAGAGAATATCACTTGTATATAAATTGTAGTCAGTTCGTTGGTTGATTGCAATTCAATATTTTGGCCCCACACAAATGTGGGGTTCATGTTATCATCCAGATGGTTGCCAGGCTGGCTGGCTGCTTGCCCGTGTGGTTGGCTGCCTGCCTGTGTGGTTGGCTGCCTGTCTGGGACTTCCAGGCGGAAGCAAAACCATTAATCCACTGTGCCGCTTAAACGCAATAACTGATTAACTTCATTATTATGTTTTCAGGGTTATTTGGAGTTAAGAAAACCTAATAATGATAATATTGGATGGCTTATTTCGCATGATACCATAACATATCGGATTCGTCATAAAAATATCGAACTCGCCATTGGCTCGATGTTATGGTATCATGCTCAGCCATCCAATATTATATCAAACTTGGTATGGTGATAGGATATGGTAGTTTTGCGTCATGTTGTTTGCATATTGATGAATATTAATGAATATTAATGAGCTTATTTGCATATATTCCATATTATTTGTATTTTCAAACCCTACCTTATTAAACCTAGTCATCCATCTTTCACCGAGTGATTATATTTCGACCATCACACTCATAGACAGTTAATATTTGTATAATATCGATCCTGCATTGGGGGCCTTAGCCACACACAGTATGTGTATTGTCCATGTACAGGAAAGAGACTGCTTCCTTGTTGTGAGACTTGCATATGCATTTACCTCTTGAGAGTTCCGATAAAGTTGTGGTAAATGTATGGAATATGAATTTTGCCATGGCAAATGAGTATTATATTACATATTCTTGATCAAGTAATAGAATTGATGTATAGGTGATATAAAAACAAACAAAAAAATCAACTGACTTCAATTTTCGTAATAGCAATGATATAAGATGTATACTTTTTTGTCTCATTTTACTCACTGTACAAGTGTACATTGTGAAGTGGAACAATCCATCTTTCACATTTTATCCAACACACTTTTTGACGGTTATTATTTGTATAGGCCTACTATTATTATTTTCAAACAGAAGATGTATGCCTGCATATAACAAATTTATGTATTCACTTGCACTGTTTTGAGGTATTGTAATCCTTTCATATAAAACTGACCATCCGCCACAAATGGGCTGTAATTTTGGCAGAGCCTGTTTTGAGATACGGTACATTGAACCTCTCACAAACAATGTAACATATCAATGTAAAGCTTATTTTGAGGAAAGGTTGCCTGTTCAAAGTCTCAAAAAGTGAAAATGACAATATTACAGCATATTTGTTGTGGACAGTCACTTGTTTCATGCATAGGTGGAGTGGCTACTAGTAGCCTACTATGGTTATCTTTATGTGGGCCACTTAGTGTTTGCCTCTTTTTTGACTGCCACCAGGGCTGAAAAAGCAAAATGGGATGGTTTATTCAGTTCATTCCCTGTGGCTGGTTCAAATACCAAGTCTGTCCTTTGTTCATATAATGGCTTGCTCTGAAGGCTATGAAAGGGAAAATGTGATTGGTATGGACAGCATATGAAGAGCTTTGTTGCAAAACCCCTTACATCCATTTTTGACTTTTTGAGAAAAGCAGCTTTTTTCAATTGTGGAAGTATGGCTTGTTCGATTTGATTCAATTTGGGTTCGGATAAAGTGTTGATGGATAGAAACTAAAAGAATAGGTTTGGTACAATTTTCAAGCCTTCCTATTTATTTTATTATTAATTTAATATTGCGCCTTTTGTGGATGTAAGGGCTTTTGCAACAAAATAAATTTACCCCTTTTCTAGAAACCACCTTTGCAATCAAATTTGAGCCCATTTGTTTGCACTACTTTATGTAACTTGACTAATGCTTTCAAAATCAAAAAGAAAAATTGAAATATCTCATTTACTTTTTTAATTATGAATTTTTAATTAAATCCGGGAAAATGACATTTTTGAGCATTTCAGGAGCTACAGCTTTTGTTAATAACAATGATTTTTTTCAAACATAGTGACCCCAAAACAATTCCTTTTGGTTTTAATAGTTGAAGAACATTCAAGGCTATCATTATACATCAAAAATTATTTTCCTGAAATTCTATGTTCATTTTATGTTCAGATTTCGGAAATTCCCAAGATTTCCCAAACGGAAATATACGATATTTCGGAAGGGAAGGTGGTATGAAGGTCAAACAACCACCAGAATGTGTATTTTTACCCACACTATAATGTCATGTCAATAACTCAATTTCGGCCAAAAGTGGATGTAAGGGGTTTTGAAACAAAGCTCTTCATATATTGTAGACATAATACATGTCAACCAGGGTTATAGTAGTACCTTAAGTGGTTTTCATACTGCTGAACATGTGATAACTAAACCTATAAATATGCTCTTCTAGTTGAAATCCACACACCCCCTATGGAAGACATGAACTTGACAGGTTGTGTAGAATTCAACCATTCAGGTAAACCCCATTTGAAATTCACACACCCTGTGTAGCAGATCAAGTTCATGTTTTTTCCATAGGGGGTGTATGGATTTCAGTTGGAATAGCCCAACATCTCTCTGTATCATACTGAGTGTAGACAGGGATGGTATCAATTTTTTATAGGACTTGCTTATTATTTTTACCATTCAGTCAGCAGTATTTTATGATAATAGATAAAAGTGAAGTTATTCCAGATGTTAGAATATAATATACAGAAGATATACCTGCTAATGTCAGGTTTGTGTATAATCCATTGTGATCATGTTATGTAACATGTTTTTGTATAGAAGGTATATTTATATTTAACATTTCTGTGAATTGCTTTATAATTGACAAGCATTGTTAGTAACTTGTTCCAGCCATATATCTATAGTACTTCATGATATTTCACCAGTTTATAATAGGGTTGTCATTAGCTCAGATGATCCTCAATAAAGTTGTTACTAAAGATTTTGTGATTAGAGGAAGGGGCGGTCTTCGGATTTGTTTATGCTCTAGTGACACTAGATTGGACTTGCGTCATACCATGAGGGCTCGGATTAAGGGGTCCGCAGGCAGGTTTTCAAAACATTTTTCAAACTGGGAGTGTCTACATGTATGTGCTTTTCTTAATTATTGGTAAATAGCTAGATAGTGTGAGCAGCTATCAGCTGCATTAAGTGTGAAACAAAGCACTGTACACTTCAAGTATACTATCTGTTAAAATCAATTTTGAATTATTGTACAAACGTATCTTAAAGGCTTAATGTTTTGCAGAAATACCAGTCAAAATTAAATTGTTTAGCTACAGTTTATGCAAAGGAAATGAATGGTGCAATGCACTGGCCTTGATAAGAAAGATGTGATTTTCCATTCTTTTCCTCCGTTTAGGGAACAAACCAATAGTTCAGTGATGTCCTATAAAAAGTCCTTTCGTTATGAGGAGGGGGGTCAAAAAGTCCAAGAAGTGTGTAGAAATTAGTTAAAATATTGGTCAAAGCTGCATGATCTTTTGGGTTGGAATTGTCAACATTTCACACTTACATTGGGCTATTCCATTTAAAATCCACACTCCCCCTGTGGAAGATTTTGGAAATATCTACCACAGGTGGAGTATGAATTGCAAATGGAATGACCACATTAGACAGCTCCAAATGATTTCATACACCCTCTGAGAAATATTCAACCTGGATCTTCCCTGAGGGAGAGTGAGTTTCAAATGGAGCTGCTAATATTTTAATTCCATTCGAATTTCATATTCCCCCTGTGGAAGATATTTCCAAATCTTCCACAGGGGGAATGTGGATTTTAAAAGGAATATCCCATTATAGGGAGGGAGAGGGTTAGCTCCTAACAAAAGCACTTTTGTTTGTAGGGTGTCATCAAAGGTTTGGTTTTGACCTTTTTTTAAAGAAAGCTTTAAATCTACACAGGACTTCTTTTCAGCTGCACTTAGTTTCATTGCTCCAAATTCCACCGTCACATTTTTATTTTCCTCCTACTGTTAAATTTAAAACCTAAAATTTTAGATCAAAATGCAGTAAATTTTAAGAGCTATATGCATGCATATAGATTTATTGGCCACTTTCTTGATCATTTGACTAGCATAGGCCTGTTATGGCAGGAAAAGAAGGGCCACACATATTAAGATATTATGTTGAGAGAGAAAATTATACTGTTAAGTAATTGTTGTGACTCATGCAGACTGTTGAATTCCAGATAGTTATAAACTATCCCTTAGTATAATTGCTATATTATATTATAGAATGGCTTAATCAGTGCAAAGCCACTCTGGGATAATCGAGTAAGGCACTCAGGGTTATTTCATGGTCGAGTCGAGTCATTTCTAGCAATATCTCGAGTCAATTCAAAGGACTTGAGTCACTGTACATTCTCTATTGGGACAATTTGAAAATCTGAGTCAGAGTCATTTCATTTTTAAGAAGTCCAGTTTCGAATCATGACATGTTACAAGTTTGGTTATAAAGGGATGGTTTATAGTCATTTGGTATTCATCAATATGCAGGAATATTTTTAGGAACCCCAATGAAGTGTTTCTTTAATGTATAAAAAGGAAATAATATTGTAAGTAGTCATTGGCTTATAAGCTGTATTTAAATTAGTTGCAAAGAATTATGTAATAAATATATTGTATATTATACAAATTTCCTTGCTTTTGTCTCGGACTTTGTCACAAAAGTTTTTCTTCCCCTTTTTCCATATGTCCATTTGTTGTCTGTTCTGACTTGCAACTTTATGGGGCAAGCAATTTTTGGCAAGCTTATTTGGAAATGTTACCCTCCCATCAGCTCATAATATTTGTACACCCCCTTAATCTCCATATCTTTGGATGTAGATGTTTAAAATGGGATTGTTTTGAGTAATGAGACTACTGACATATGAGCTGTGTAAAGAGAGCCCTTATATTTTTTCTTTGGATTGTGACATTTTTAAGATGCACCCTGTATGATACTACTAGAGGCAGTACATGCACAACACACATACCCCTTGAACACAGGCTTTGATCAACAAACATGACACCTGAATGAAGTAAAAGGAGTCAAAGAAACAATATTTCTAGAAAGATTCGTAATGTATGGTTTTTATTTTTGAAAATATATGCCTTAAAATTATTTCTTTTAATGTATAAATCTTACACATTTGATTGTATACATATGATGAAATAATGAATTGGTAGTGCCTATTGGGTTAAACATAAGGAATACTGTCAAATGGCCCATATGAGTGTCTTCGTAATAAGGCAATGAACATAGTAACATACTTGGTAGTGATTTTCAATCAGTTTTTGTAATACATCTACATTAAGGTCTAATCTTGATTCAATACCTTTTGCCCAATATACACAATATTGTCTGACAAAATATGCCATAAGCAAGACATATATAGTCCGTCAACTCAGAAGTACAAAGTAAATCTGTGGCATCAGGGGTCGATGCTTTGCGTCACACGCACTGTGTGTTTAAAAATGTGACGCATAAAGAGCATGGTGCATTCAGCAAGTACAAATTGCGCATCAGTTGGTGCGCCAAAGAAGCATTTACACACGCATTGCACTGAAATAATTATTCTCATACCTCCAGTTTCCGAGGTCTATTTACTTTGTACTTCTGAGTTGACGGACTATATATTAGCGCATAAATATGGCTAATATTTTTGACAAAACATGCCAATGCTGTCATGAAGTACACATATTTATGATATGCAGACAACTTGAAACAAAAGCAATCATCCAATATTTGTAAAATTTTGTAAAATTCATGTTGTCTTTTCTGGAATCAGAAGTACATCATATTATTATATCAAAAAAAGTTTCAAATATATAATTTGTACATAAAAAATATACATGTTTGCAACAGAAATAAAATGCACTAAAAATATTATGTCTAAACAGAAAATATAAGTAGAAGATTTTTCACAACACATAATGATATTTACATCTTTGTACAAGTAACAAAAACAAACTGTATTTATTAGCTGTCAAGGAGCTCCAGCCATACAACACAAGTACAACTGGTTCACCTTGTGTTTAGCAGTGCTGTAGGTGCATATTTTGCTGGTCGCAGTATCACATGCTCTGCTAACCTAACCCACCAGAGCAAATATATGCATATGCACATGTATACGAACTGCATAACAGTACTGATGTCACTACCAAACTTGAGGCAAAACAAAACATACCCACACCATCAACATGGGGCTTTCTGGCTGTAGTCTTTAACATTCATTACATCAAGGGTGTGCCTGGAAACTTTCAAACCTGGAGTCTCCCTGAGTGGCTGAAGTGTGCTCAAAACCCCACTCAAAGCTTCCCCAACCCACATGGCCTATGTATAATTTGGGACAAGTGTATATTTATTATAATTTTATAAAAGGCCTAGGTAATTCCAAGAGATTATAACAGCTTCCCACAATAAATATTGAGACCTCTTTGGTACATCTTTCTCAAGCTGTTCAAGTTTTGAGTTAATACAATGCTTTGGTGGAATAACAAACAAATAATCTGATGATTCAGCAGCAGAAGGACGTATGTCCATTATTATTCTTTGGTTCCTCTCAAGTTTGGTATAGTGACATCAGTTATTTTTCGCAGTTGCGCTGCAAGCGTTCCAACAAACCTGTGTGTGTATGTTACACACAATTAACACACAATGCTCGCAATTTGATGCTGCTACCACCAAAATATGCAACTACATCACTACCAAACTTGAGGCGAACTAATGTATAGCTGCTGTTTGCATAATTTGCATGTGTTATGCATAGGCTTTCTCATGCATAATACATGCACTCATACAGAAATTACAATGTGCATTAATTGGGCTCTTCCAGACATTTTCGGTTTGGCCCTGCCCTAAAGAAGACAAATGTGACACCTCTGACCTCATAAAATCACAAGACAAATCAAAATAAGAAAACACAAGAAATAAAAAATTCCCTTTATAAAAGGGAAAGGGAGTTTCAGTGGAGTCTTGATTACATTTGGTGCTGATCTCACCAAATCCCACAGCACTTGACCCGTGATGAGATTGCACAATCATCCAAGCACATGAAAATGCTGGCCTGGCCAGTGGTGAAACATGCATGGATAGCTATCCCCCTTGGCACCTGAGGGGTCTGTGGTTCAAGAACGGACAAAATGCAAAGTTCAGTTTCTCTTCTTCTGTCTTTTTGCTCAAGAGTTAATGATCAGTCTTAATTTAGCACGCTGGTTGATGCCATGATCATTGATTATCAGTTATCGACTATCGATTATTTTCCCCCAACACCAACTCAAACACTGTTTAACAATGGCAGGGTGCTAAATTAAGACTGTGATCACAAACTCTTGAGCATGATACTCTATATGTACTGCTGGCTATCTGTTTGTTTTGTTTATTCTTATTTTGATTTGTCTTATATGATTACAAGGTCACATTTGTCTTCTTCAAGGGAAGTGGCAAAAAATTCTTGAAGAGGCCATTGACTGAACTCGTACACACAACGGGCAATCATAAATGTACATACATCTCATGCTGTCGAGTTGTCAATTTAATTGGTTTAATTTGCTGTCGTAGTGCATGTTAGTAACCATTGAGCCTGGGCTCATACACCTGTTCCGATTTTGATATGCCATAGGCTTTGTGTTGTGATCATTTCGATCAGTGGTTCGTAACAAAGAAAGCGCGACCTAGGTGACCTAGCAATGGTCATATTCTAATGTGCACTATGGCAGCGAATAATTCTTGAACACAAATTATTGGCTTTGAAAACTAGTACACATGTCTCAAATAATTCTGAAGCAACTCAATTTGCTCATAATTCTGGATTCATCACTCTGCTGAAATCATAATTATGATATATAAAATGTATGCCTTTTCACCAATACAACGTAATTTAACAATATGATATAGTTAACTTTGACACATAAAAATATTATTGTTTCAAAAACTCTTGGTATATACCTTTGTACAGGAGCCAAACATTTTTAATATTGGTAATGAATCCACACTTTCATAGTAGCGTATACCTGAACGCAAGTTAATGGAAGCGCATATACACATTACGCTACTGCACGTAAAATTTGTTGTGCCTGGAACTTGTATGCATATACACTCTGCATGTTGAATTCATTATTTTGCAGGAGGTGGCTAAACATTGCCATTTTATACTGTAATATGTTATTGCTGATATATCAACAGAGAAGTTGTTGATCTTCTTGTGATGTTGAGTGACAATGACTGACTGACATTTCTCATGAAATAATCATGTGAACTGGACTTTTAGCTTGTTTTCATTGTAGAAAGGGATTCAATCATGTTTCACTGTTGTTCATCACCATTTAACAAATCGTGTCCGGTGCATCTGCATGGTTTACTTTGCTCGGGCAGAAACCATGCAGATGAGGAGTGATTGAATCCTAGCTAGTCAACAGAGGGTCATGCTATACCAATTTGTTTACAGTGAAAAGCTGTTGCCTTGGTGCATATACACTCTTACATGAATAGTGTTAAACACTTCAGGTATTAGGTATGGATGGTTTTAGTAATTAACTTACTCAACATTCTGCAAATATCACAACGATACAATATCTATATATATCATACATTGACTGACATTGCAAACTCAAGCTGAATCAATACATTTGATTAGTAATAATGATATATGCTTCAATTGGGCAACTACTCTTGAAAAGTGAATTCACGCTTCTTGCTTTAGCATAATACTAATCATGATCGAGCTAGAGCTATCAATTTTGATAGCCGCTATAGGAACAGGCCTCACAGAATAACTTAATCGGTACCACCAAAATTTGATGTTTATATACATAACAGCCTTAACATGTCGAACGCTTACATTACAAGATTACAAGTGACATTAGTACAAGATTACAAAAATTACCAATTACATTTTCAACATTTTAAAATTCCATATGCTGTATACAAAATTTACAAAACAAAAACAAAATAAAGATATATAAATAAAATATTATCACAAAAAATGCACCACATATTTGACCACGTTTCCCCGGGTGCACAACAGTTTGCTGAGATGAGCTGCCCAGACAGGTGTACCCAGTTTCTAACAAAAATCATCATGACACTTTGTTGGAAATCTGATTTTCATAATAATAATAATAACCGATATCAGGGCCGTAGCAAATGTGGGGCGGTCATCACAAATGTGGGGCGGCCAAATTACAAATAGATGCCTAAATTGAAATAAAGATATAAAGAAAAACATAACAAATTTCTCAAAAAGTGGGGAGGCCATGGCATCCCCGGCCGCCCCGCTTGCTACGGCCCTGACCGATAGAACACAAAATGTTTTACAGAAAACATTTAAATGTTGGGTAATAGAAAGGAAAGTTTTTTAAACTTGCTGCAAAACATTTTAACATATTGTGAAAGTTCAGTATTGTCAAAATATTTTGCAAAACGTTTCCAAATTAACATTTTAAACAATAACATTTTGACATTTTAAAATGATGTTGTAGAGTTTTCTGTATAAAAGGTTTTAAAAACATTTTCATAACCTTTATATTTTTGAACTTAAATTTTTACATAAATATTTTGCATATCAGATCCAAGGTGCCAGTGTTAAATTACTTACTTTAGGGACATGTCAACATTTATGTGGGGAGGGGAGGAGAATTGAGGGAGAATCCATAAACTTTTGACGGTCATTGAGGGCAATCTAAATTTTCTATTTGAACTATAAGGGGAATGTTCAGAAAACTTTAAGTGGATGCGAGGGTGAATGAAAATATTGAATGGGAATTAATGTTTCACCAATGTCAGTTTTGATGACCCATGTCATAATCAGACTCACTGCCCTGTGTTTTGTGTAATAAAAATATGTTCTTACTTTATGCTACAGAATTTTGTGCCATGTATCCACATGTATGCAAGAGACAGTAAGAGAATTTACATAGAAGGATCATGATGAAGTTGGTCTGGAATTCTATTACTGAAGGGAGGTTAACGTTGACTTAAACAAAAGTTAATTATTGAACCTATAAATTATGGCAAAATTTACACTGATTTAGACATAATCAAGGTGAATTTTGATCCCACACCCCCTATTAATGTACTGATTAGTTATTCCCTTTTTGCGATGTTTAACTCCCCCATATTTTGCAACGCCTACCAATGTATCATAAACCCAAAAGCAATCTGATGAGATCTAAAAGTTAAATATGACCTACTGGAATTTGTATATCTTCACAACACTATATTGCCCCACAGCAAGTAACCCATCAGATGTCACTGATAGGTGCCTGCTGTCCACATTTCCTAAACCATCAATGATGCAACCCGAGTTGATATACACTGGCTTGCCCGCCCTGTTCCATGTGTATCTATACACACAGCCCTTGGTATAACCCTGACTACAACCAGCGTATATTTCCCTGGCATCATTGTTGAAGCAACCACTCCTGAATTCCCACCCATCAGGAGACTGCACCCTGCATACATCCCGCATCACATCAGATAATGCCCTCACTACCATCACCTCCCTCCCCACTAAGAGCAAATAATCTGATGTGATGCTCAGATCACATGGCTCAAAACTCATTGTTGCACGGGATTGTTGTGTAAATTGTGGTAATTTACAGGTTATAAATGAATTGACTCTAGGCATTGTAAGCACAGCAACACTAGCATTAGCTACTATACACCCGGGGTTATACTTCTCAACATTAATCTGATATGTCTTGATTTCTTTTGCTGACTCGTGAAGTGGATACTGATACACATACGGTATGTTTCCACATATCACCAGCACACTATCCGCTAGTGATTCACTCACTGCAGCACCTGTGGTGTACTTCCCTCTCCCTTGTCTCCATTCTTCAGCTGTTAATGTGTATGCCAGGTGTGAGGTGTCTGCAGACACTGTGTAGACCTTCACATATCCTCCTATACATACCGCCAGGTGGTTCTGACTGATCGTATGGCATGCAATAATAGTGTCAGCTGGGTCTATTGTGTGCTTATACTGCCACTTCTTGTCTGTATCAAGAAACAGATTAATGTATTACTTCACATTGAGGCTTTAAAAAAATAAGTTGACTTGCCCTTTATATTAGGTACCAACACCTGGGTCGGTTGGTCGAAATATCTTTTTTTTTTCTTCTTTTTTTTTTTAATTTCTGCAAAATATGATGTGACATGTACCTAATACTTTGCATAGAGAATTTTAGAGAAGTAGAGACAGTATGGGCTTAACAAATGTATGCATCTTCAAACATTTATTGAAAATACTAAGGAAAAAAACCCATGAAATGCGTGCAAATGAGATATATGTGTGATACTGATGTCCTTTGAATACTGTGACACTGTCATGTACAATTGTCATGCGGGTCATATTAACACATCAATACCAGAGTACTGTGATTAACACCACTTACTGGATTCATGATCTGTCCTTGATGAGGTCAATGTATATACTTACTTGCACTCTTTGTTGCTGTAGCTACCTTGGTGCTGTTACGATCTTTGCCTTCAAAACTTCCCCAGAAGTCCACTCCACTGTCAGTTGTAGAAGAACCACTCTGCTGTGCTCTGGCATCATCTCTATCCTGTATGATCAGAGTGCATGAATTGAAGTAGTTGATTTTAATTCATAATCATAAAAAGACATACACATACACTTGAAGGATTAAATCAATAATGTAACATTTGCTGAGGAGGACAACCTAAATTTTTGATTTTGATTTTCACAATTGAATACCTGAGTGGAAGAAGGGCCCAACTCCATTTTACCAAAATGAGTTTATCTTATCTTAAAAGACCTGTACCGTTACCATTGCAACACATATCATTTCAAATGTATGTTATAATGTATGTTCATGTACCAGCACTCAAGGTCCCCTCAAGTTAAAACAGTCTGTCTCTTTAAACTTTTCCAAATAATGTGTTTTTTGTTAGTATCTCAAAAAAGTGTTGATGGAGTTGGGCCCTTCTTCCACTCAGGTATTCAATTGTAATAATGTACTTAATAATGAACTAACATACTCCAAACAAACCAAGGCTTAAGGTGCTGTATTTGTGACAAAATCTCAGATTGTTAATACAATCACGGAACACAAAATCAATTTTTTATGGAAATGTTATAGTATTGTTTTAAGCATGGGCCAGATAGAATGGTCTGTACAAATACATGTTTTTGCCTCTTGAATGCACAAACACATCTCACATATTTATGACATTTGACTGAGGTGGAATGGACATACTGTGTGGATGACATCAGTTGCATACACAGGTTTTCAAAAGTGGGGGATCACAGGTCCTGATTCATTTTTGTTCACAAGTTGTAATTTCTTGATACTTTTAACTGGTGTTTCTGTTGCCTATTGCACTCCTCTAGCAATGGCCCTGTCCGTGGGTGCCCCAAACATTTCCCCCAAATACATATACATTTCCACTGACTGACTGACAAAAGTGTGGGGGGGCACATAAATTTCACCACAATCGGTGCATTTCCCCTAACTGCATGGGTGCACTTTCCCTGACTTAATAATAAAAGTGCCCCATTCCCTTATCTTAATACCGAGGAAGGCATGTGCACTCAAGTCAGTGGCCAAGTTTTGGTTTACGTATAATATAGAGGGGGGACCAACATATTTTGTTCCGATGTTACTAAAACATTTGCGCGCAAAGCATGCAAAAAAAATCAATTTCAGAATATTTGAGCTAATTATAGAGAGTTTGTCCGTCTGTCCATGGCGCTATCGGCAGGCGCTGTTGGAGCTATCGGCGATGCTTTCGCAGAGCGCTGTGACGCCGAGTATCAACGAGTACCGACGGGCGCAGTGCTTGGGTATCGCAAAGCATTACAGTGTGCATGTGACTAATTTACAGGTGCATCTCATCGGACCAGAACCAGGTAAGGCCTATAGCCCATTATATTGATCACTATTAAAGACGCAGGCCTATATCATTGTAGTTTAAAAGGTCAGGGCGGGTATATGGGTAACGGGTGTTTGGTAATTAGAGATAGGCCTATAATGAGAACCACCCAACCCGAGAACCGCGAAATCTAGTATGGTATATGAATGGATGAAATAAATTGATTGATTGATTGTATGTTGTTCCTTCAACCAACGCTAGTGTACACTACTACTGGATGACAGATATTTTGTACTATCTCTACTGGTTTTTTAAACACTCGCTCATTATTAAAATAATTTCAGATGATTTTTTTTTTATTCACTTACTTGAAGGTCCATTTGGTCAAATATTGCTCTATCTGCTTTGCGCAGTCCTTGCTTGTATTCTGCCTCAAACAATTCCGTAACTGAATTCAAGATATCTACAAAATGAAAGTTACAAAATATTAGCTTTTGAAACGTTACAGGTTTTTACAGTTTAACATTTGCAAGAAACAAGAATAATCAAAATGCAATCATATTAGGTTATCTCCGGTCCCCACACTCCATGTATCTGCAGGTAGGCATGCTTGAAAAACTCACAAAATATGGGGTGATTTGAGATTAAGAAACATGATTCATGAAATACACACAGGAATCAGCTGTGTTTATTATGGATAGCCAATACTCCCAGGGGGGGTCACTCCCATTGTGGCCTGTACACCATCCGCGATAATGAAAACGCGTAAAAAGGGTAGTTTTTCGTGGGTACGCGTATCGTGTTTAGGGTGTCAAAAACATGAAAAATTGGAAAAAAGGGTACCAAAATTGCAATTGCTAATACGCGGAAATGAAATTTAGGGTATGAAATTTGATGCAAGGAATAAAATCCCTGTTTAGGGTATCGTTTTAGCCAAGGGTTAAATCCTTGTTTAGGGTGCTTTTCAAAAGTTGATTATCGCGGATGGTGTACAGGCCACAATGGGAGTGACCCCCCGGGGCAATACTCTAGTGGGTAGGGCATCTGCCTAGCACGAGGAAGTTTGCAAGTTCAATTCCTGTATCAACACATTCTCCAATTTTTTATTTGGAGTTTGCATCAATACTTGTTAATTTTTGTTTGTCTTATCAGTTTTAATTGATAACACATTGGCTATGATTAAACTCTCATTTTCTTTTGATGGGCTACAAGCTTACCCATAAGTAAGAATAAATTATTACAATTCCACGATTAAAAAACAACACCCCAAAACAAATTTGGAAAATAGCATTGTTACATATTTAAATGAGGCAGGTTGCTCAAAGGCAATTTATGCAGTGAGTGATTTTTGTCCGCATTCTAACATGCTATTTTTCCCCCTGCGAAAACAAAGCACCACAATAATTGTGAACATATCACAAAGTTAATATTTAACCCCCCTTTCCTCCTGATGTATATATTTTGTATTAAGGGTAGACGAGGTATTGTTGGTGAAACAACCTAAAAATCGATTTTCATTATCTAGATCAATATATTATTGAAAAATAACACCTTGATGTTTTGCAAAAGTTCATTCTACAAATCTTATACTTTGCAAACTTGCTTAATTTATTGTTGTTAATGAGTTATGTACGTTTTACAAAAGTGTTGTTGTTTCAGCCCTCTTTACAACGTAACTCAAGAACCGCAGCACGTATAAAAGTATATCTGTGATATTTTAATTCTTCTACACACTCGCTATGAATTGAGCAATACAGTTTTTGCCAAAGCTCACTACCATTCGTAAGATGCTGTGAACTACCAAATCACAACAGTTTAAAATATTTAATAACCTTAAAGTGAGAAGAAAAATAAAATTGTTGCCATGGTTATACCTTTGAAGCTGGGTCTTTGCTTTGGTTCACCAACCCAACACTTCTTGATGATATCTACGAGTTCTGATGGAACTTCGGAAGGGATGGCTTCCAAGTCTGGGCGATGTCCTTGGATTACCCACAAAGCAATAAGAGCATCATTGGCAACTAAAAAGCAATAACAATTCAAAATTAACCGATCTACATGATCTCAGTTCAGGGGCACTCATAATTCACGGACGTCTCTGATATCAAATACTCTTGAGGCGTCATGTCACATAACAGTATCATATTTCAGAGACGTCTCTGAAATCACATACTCCCTAGTTTCAAAACCGAGTCGCAAACGATATTAGTAATTTTGGTGAACGTGCCGGCGCAGTGGGAATAATTTTGGAAGAAGGCCTTATCAGGGTTGTAGCTAGCCCAAGTTGTGTGCCTGCTAATTTTACTATCCAATTCATGAATTAGAGCGCAGGCTCGGGTACTCTTGGAATTTTTTAACTTCAAAACATTTGATTTTGGCCTTTGCAATCTATGTGTGTTCTGGGACCATTTGTCAGAATTTGCACAGATAGATATAATTTTTGCACAGGTAGATATTTGCTAAACATAGGAAAGCTTATTCTAATACAGGGGGTATAGATTTCAAATGGAGTCACTTATTCAGGTATAATCCCATTTAAAATTCACATCCCCTGTGTGGAAGATACAGGTCATGTCTACCATAGGGGGTATGGATTTCAACTGTAATAGCCCAATACTGACAATATCATACAGGTATATTGGAACATATGATTGCCAGTTTTACAGGTTGAAACTTGCAAATCCTTCCACAACTGACCCACTATAAGGCTGCAAATTTTAGTAGCAAAACCTTAAAGTTACGAGCCAAGCATTTTCCAACTCGTCAGTTAACATTAAAAGGGGTGTGAACAAACCATTTATCTCAAAGTTCACAAATTTTCACATCATCAAACTTACTGCATAAAGTTGTTGTTGACAATGTTTATGAGTGGAAATCCTTTTTATGTTTAATGATGCTGTTAATCCAGTGACACACCTTTCAAAATTGTTAGATGTGCATGAGATTATAAGCCCTCCACAAAACATGATCGCTCAAGATGAATTTCTATTTTAAGTTATAAACAGATTAAATTAATATTGTGTAAAGTATTTTGGTTCTGCAACCATATCGTAATTTTTGCCGATTAAAGCTAGAGTTTTAAATGGAAAAAAATTTGTGGAGAATTCGTCGTCCGTATTCCATAGTGGCGTATAGTGGGGCGCCGCGAATAAACAACTTTTTGAGAAAATCGGGTTTGAAGAAATGCCAATTTAAAATCGAGTTGTGTAAATCAGACATTCATTATATTTTGTAAATGATGTGAAATTTCTGTAGTAAACTAAATAGATTTTATTGTTATATATTTTTCAAAAGAAATAAATACATACTATTGCTGGCAAACTGAAAATAAAACTATACGTCACTATGGAAAATGAACAAAATGCAATACCCTAACCCAGGGCTCAAAATAGGCGGCTTGTAGCAAGGCCACATGTGGCGCGCCGTAGCTTCCCGAGTGGCGCGCGGCGCCGTTTAGATTTAAAAATAAATAAATAAACAATGCGATTCCCATGTTATCCTTGTAAAGACAGGCTAAAATAGTACAAAATGTTGCACCAAATGGCGTCATTTGCACCTCAAATTAAAAAAATCGATAGCTTCACAGGGGGAAACCCCCCTCTGACTCCCCCCGCGAATTCACAGCCATTGAGTGGCGCTTTGCAGTTTTTTTTAAATTTCATGTGGCGCTTCAACAAATCTATTTGAGGAAGCCTGCCCTAACCTAACGTTAACCGTACGCCACCTTGGTCGCCGTGTAATCCCTATGGCGTTACTTTTGTCGTTCAGTATTCCATAGTGGCGTATAGGTCCGATCACGCGCACGCCACTATGACATACGATGTTTTTCATTTTTGCCGATATTTCATAATTATAAAATGTGTATAAAAAGTGGCGTATGGTCGACACGCCACTATGGAATACAAAAATGTCACTTTGTAACTATACGCCACATTTAATTAATTAATTACTAATTAATTAGCTAATTATGACTGATGAGACTTAGAAAAAATGAAAGAGAACATCATTAAAAACATATGTGCCAATTTACAAAAAAATGACCAAAAATCACTATACGCCACTATATGGAATACAGCCGACGAATTGTCTTATATACAGAACTCACAGTTAAAAGCCAACAATATCAGATGAAACTAGATCCCAAATGATGGAAAGTTCAACCTATATTGACCTGAAAATTGTTTTGTTTTGATGCACTGAAGGTACCTTAAAATGACAATGTACCCTTGAGGCTGAGAGTTATACTGGATAGAGGTGCAAATTAAAACCAAAATGCCAAATAATGAGAGAAAACATAGCATTTCAAAGTATCAATACCCAAAATGCACTTATTAATTGATTTTAAAGCAGCTTTTTCAGATGGCTTAGCTACAAAACAATGGTGCAGCTTATTTTTGTGCATAGCCCAGGTCTAGTAGTAATATAACTATTATATCATTCAATAGTCTAAATGAAAAAACAACACTTACATGAAATGTTTTAATGACTTACACTGTTGTTGTTGTGGCCATGCATCCTTTCCACTGACTAGTTCAAATGTGGTGATAGCAAACCTGAAACAAACAAATTCAATCCTTTCAAGATACAGAGGTAGTTCGCAAACCACAAGTGTCTAAATATGAAAAAGAATAGTTCCTCACTCGAGCCAAGCTCAAACATGATAGTGGTGGCAAGCTATAATATAAACCAAGATGGATGCCCCCACCAGGGGCATAGCAAGAGCATCAGGGGCCCATGGACAAGGAGAAGTACAGGCCCTTTTAACCATTGCGGGATTTACCATATGGGGGCCCTGGGCCAGGCCAAAATTTGGATGCCCGTGGCCGAACTCATGTGCCGAGGAAGGCATGTGCACTCAAGTCAGTGGCCAAGTTTTGGTTTACGTATAATATAGAGGGGGGACCAACATATTTTGTTCCGATGTTACTAAAACATTTGCGCGCAAAGCATGCAAAAAAATTCAATTTCAGAATATTTGAGCCCGAGATCAGCATGAAATTTTACAATTTTGCCCTATTTTGGCCCAAAACATGCTGTTATTGGAGTTAAAAGAAAGATGCATAGGGCAATTTTGGGGCCCCCAAATTTTGCGGGCCCTGGAGCCGGGCCCATCTGGCCCAATGGTAAATCCAGCCCTGCTCTCCATTATCAGCCCTTATTTAATTTTTGCTTTTGTGCTCAGGGCCCCTGAACCCTCGGGGCCCATGGACTTTGTCCACCCTGTCCCCCACTTGCTACGCCCCTGACCCCCACACCCCACTGGCACTATACCTTATGGATTATCAGTGTAATTTTGGTGTCTTATATTTGAGCATGATGACAGAGGATAAAAGATTATTATTAATCTTACGTGTATATATCCCAGAATTCATCTGGTTCTATAATTGCTTTAGGGGTTGAGGCTTCAGGTGGGATGTGAGATCTTGTTCCAGACACATGTGCATATCGACGGGATGTCATACTGCTGACGGCTAGACCCAAATCTCCGATCTACACAAATAAATAATAATAATAATAACAATAATAATAATAACACAGAGATCAACAGATCACATGTGTTGCTTGCTTTCTTGTTCTCTATTTTAGTTGATATCATCTTAGGCTTCTAACAATACATATATAAGTGCAAGGATGTCAGATCTGTATTTTTGCCATTTTGGTGTCGTATCTGCACTCTTTTTTGGCGCAAGCTATAACATCATATCTGTCACACACAATGTTCTTGCGCAAAGCTAGAAGCAATTCACAAGTGCAGAAATGTAATTGTATCTGAATGCAACTAAAATCTTAAGGAAGGATTGTGAATATG
The DNA here is from genome assembly GCF_039555335.1 of Amphiura filiformis. Classification (NCBI taxonomy): domain Eukaryota; kingdom Metazoa; phylum Echinodermata; class Ophiuroidea; order Amphilepidida; family Amphiuridae; genus Amphiura; species Amphiura filiformis. Next base: position 37,470,581 of record NC_092631.1, read on the forward strand.
ATAATTTGCCAAGTATATTAAATGACTTCAAGTTTTGAACATGATTGATTATTATCATTTACTAATGAAAAGAGCAGAAAGATGTTATCAGCCACATACAACGTTCTTGCACTAACAATTTTATTTCCATTCCGGTGTCACACAAGAATGTTGTATGTGGTAGATACAGTGTTCTTGTTTTCACCAGGCCTGAATTAATTAAGTTTGATACTTGAAATATAATTTAAAATATGCCCATTTACCACCCCCTCCCATTTCACAACCCATTAAGAACTCAATTTGACCAAAATGTCAGTTACAACATTCTTGCATTGACCCGATGATATATGTTTGACCTATTATCTGTTCTAATTCCAGTGACCACATTCCAGTGGCCACACACCTCAAATTGTATACAAAAATCCTAAAATATCACAATTTGCGAGTGTAGTGGGAAAAAATTGTGTTTTTATGCTTTTTGGGTCAAAAAGGTCTAAATTTTCAGAAGAAATTAAGTCCACTTCTTACAAAATTGCCCACCCCCCCTTGGAAAAAAGGTCCACTTTTTCAAAATCAGTACCCCCAAAATCTTGCATACAGGCCAACCAGTGACACCTCATGCAAATTGTATTGGGTAGGATTAGGCAAATGTTCATTGGAGGGGCATGGAAACTATCCGGTCATAAATAGTAAGAACACTTGCATCAAAGTAGGACCGCTTGAAACTGTATTTCTGTTATACTTGACATATTAAAATTTTGCTTTCTTTGGTGTAAAGTCTGAACCCTTCCCTACTACTACAACCCTCCCCTGCCCCACCAATCACTGTTGGATGTTTCTAGGAGCCGGTGCATGACCAAAAAACCCAAAAAACAACTACCAATAGTGATCGGGGAATGGGGTCATATTTGAAGTACCCATGTTAAAGTGTTCTAACAATTATGACCGGGATTGTAGTACTAGTACAGCCATGTCATATTGATTATTCAAAGTAAAATGCCAATGATTTTTCAAAGTAAAATGCTAATTTTACTGGAGCTGGTATAGAGAATATAAAATTAGGAAAATTATGAAAAACTCATAATTATTAATAACTACTGTGAACTACACCAAAATAATGATCCCTTATAGATGCAGTTGCCCCCGGGGTTGCACCAAATTCCATCAAAAAAAAAAGAACAATTCTGCCCTATAACTATAGTTGATCACAGTAAAGATGACCTTTGTCTCCATATACCAAAGTACCTCTAGACTAAAGAACTCTCACCCAAGGACCACTTTACCAAAGTTACATCAAATACATTGGATTCTGTGGACAAAGGAGCATTTAAAAAAAACTAATTTTTTTTGTGCAAAATGCCCTAAAATGACCTTCGTCCTGTGACCTTTGACCTACCAAAAATGTCTGTAAGGCGACGAAAAAAAAGAAACCCTGTTCTACGGGCGAACAGACTTTTCAAGTAGGGTCGGTCGGTTTTTTTTTGGGAAATGACCCAAAAAATCACCAAAATCTGTAAATAATTTGAGAAAATACAAAAAAAAAATTGTTCCTGAAATTTCTGAAATTTGAGTCGGCATTCATTTGTACAGGAAAAAATGTTTCCCAATTTGTTCAAAATCTGGGTCGGTCGGGCCCGTAGAACAGGGTTTTCTTTTTTCGTCGCCTAAACACAAAACATATATATTCATACACACATGACAATTTTGTTTGAGACTATTATAGCAGTATGTGTGATGAACAGGCAAATCCCGGGGGTCACTCCCATTGTGGCCTGTACACCATCCGCGATAATGAAAACGCGTAAAAAGGGTAGTTTTCGTGGGTAGGCACGATACGCGCGTAACGCGTTTAGGGTGTCAAAAACATGAAATATTGGAGGGTAGCAAAACTGCAAATGCTAATACGAGGAAAGGAAATTTAGGGTATGAAATTTGATGCAAGGAATAAAATCCCTGTTTAGGGTATCGCCCAGGGTATCGTTTTAGCCAAGGGTTCAATCCTTGTGTAGGGTGCTTTTCAAAAGTTGATTATCGCGGATGGTGTACAGGCCACAATGGGAGTGACCCCCCCGGGGGCAGATCCCATTGAAGTGATATTCTTATGTTGAGATGTTTCAACTATTAGATAAATCTATAACATACCTTTGCATCAAATGCATTGTCCACAAATACATTTTCTAGTTTCAAATCGCGATGTATTATCGGTGGGTTTAGTGTGTGGAGATAATTCATGCCAAATGCTATATCTCGAACCATTTTCACCTTTCTCGCCAAACAGTCACACTTCATGTATTTTGTCTCAAACTCCTTCAGCGAGCCATTTTCAAAGAACTCCATGACGATGCCAATATCCCCCGGATTCTTTATCAAGCCCATGATCCTAACTAGGTAAGGAGATGACACCACTCGCAACATCCTATCTGCTTCCCTTTGGACATCAGCTGTAAGGCTAAAGAGAAAATATTTTTACAAAAGTAATCAGACTTCATATTTGAGGTACCAATATAACATAAAACACTATGTAGGTAGTGCATGAACACCACCTATTTTATTAAGCTTCCGCACAGCTATGGCAAGTTTAGTTACAAATTGGATTTGGAACATGATCCTCGACCTCACCTCAAACACCACCATCACAATAAAGTTTTTTCAAGTGGACTTCAAATGACCTTTGACCAAATGCCAAATGACCTTTGTCACAATCCCAACCACACCCAGCAGCAGATCTAGAGCCCTTATTGCTGGGGGGGATTCTTGACTAATGTTTTAGTAGTGCTGCATGGTCCATCCTTGGGTGCCCAAAGGGGGGTTTCCCTGGGAGTCGAGAAAAAATAGGCGAAATTTATGTAAAATCACCCATTTATAACAGTATCTGATCAAGTTATTTTGTAGCGCTGCATTACCCATTGTGGGGGTGCCTGAGGGGGTAACCCCTGGGAGTCAAAAAAACGTTGCAAAAGGTATGTCAAAATTACCCATTTTTGAAATTTTTGCATTGGGAGGCATAGTGAATGTCCAAGGGGCTAAACCCATTTTTGCCTTTAAAGTGGCAACTTTCCCTATTTGGCAGGAGGAAACTGGGAAAAAAGCTCAAGCACACTTCGTGCCACTCTGTTTGACAGGCGAAAACTGGGTATAAGACATTGGGCAAATACGTGCCGCCTCTGGGATGCTGCTCCTATTTGAAAGGAGGACAACTGGCAGCAAACTTGCAAAGACAATAAATGAGGGTAAAATCCACCCATGTCCCTTTCGTGCCGCTCCTACTTGACACCCGGGCTTGACACTGGATGGGTACAAAAGTTAGGGGGAATCCCAAGACCGCGCCTTGGGTAAAATAGTCCCCCAAAATACCCCCAAGCTGCTTTTGTGCTGCCCCTTTTTGAAGATTAGTGAAAGAAAGTCCAAGACTGCAGAGCTTGATGCTCCCTGCGTACCACAAGTTTCTTTCAGATATGTTATTAATTAGCCCATCCCTACTCTTTACAAAACCAAAAACATTATTTTTTTATAATTGCAAACATTGCCTCATATTATGTATATAAGATAACTTACGTGACTCCTTTCAATCTCTTCACAGCTACATCTCCCCAGTTGACATGTTTGGCTATATACACTGCTCCAAAGCCGCCTTGTCCCAGTTTCTTGCCTAGCTTGATGTCTTTGCCCTTAATAAGGGTCAAACCAGGACCAGGTGAAGATGCCATTTTGTTTTTCTCTGTTAGAAAACAAGATTAAGGTGTCATTATCAAATCTTCTTAAATCACATGAGAGTGAGAAACAGAAAAATTGACGAGAGAGAAAAAAGGAGAGATGGAGAGGAGGTGGGGAGAGAGAGTGAGAGTGGGGAGAGAGAGAGAGATCATTTGGAGATTAAGCAGTATGCTTCGACTATATTTATAAAAACATATTTATAAATAGGCATGTGACCACCTTCGCATTGCCATAACAGCTTGTAGACTGGAAGTCTGGAAGTGATTAGAGAGAGTCGCGGATGTCAAATAGAATTAGAAATATGGGGCCCTCTACCGGCGCTGCAATATAGGCATACATCCATACATGTCACTTTCAAAAAATCTCTCTCACTCCCTCCCTCCCACAAAACCATAATAGTTATATGGGATGTAGTGGGGACATCCCGTATTATGACTATTACGGTTTTGTGGGAGGGATGGAGGGAGGGAGGGGGAGGGAGGGGGGTGGGGGAGATAGACATATATCCAGAGACAACAGCTTCAAGGTTACTTTTGCCCACCTCTCTCATATGCAATATTTTAGAAACTGTCTCTGGGAACCATAACCATACAACAAGAGCAGGTTCATTCTTATCTCTCCCTAGTCCATGCAAAAACTACCGTAAAATCTCGTTTACAAGCATATATAGTGCTTTTGGTGAAAGCTAAATTAATCCAGGCACCATCCATCAGCAAAATTATAATATGATGGAGTTTGAGCAAATTAATTACCGATACAAACATAAACAAACTCATGCTCATGTGATTTTTGGCGGGCCGTTCGGTCCCAGTCCATAAGTACGGGTACGGGTCTGGCTCCGAAGTCAAAACAGGGCATGAGTACGGTACGGGTCCAGAGCCATGGGTACGAGTATGGGTACGGAAATTGTGACTCGAGTACGGGTACGGGTCCCCCACACCCACAATGCATGCACACCAATGCTGTGTGATGTACACCACCCTCCTCTTCAGAATGCTCATTAAGCAAATAACAGTTCATTGTGCATGTGTAGATTATGTTAATTTTTGCAATCACTATTTACCATCTGATACACTCTTTCTGAGTTAACCATGTTAACATTCAAAGTCCACAAAAACACTGGAAAACTACTATATGATCATCATAATGCATTAAATATTTGGCATTTACAGTGTATCACACCATCATATCAGTTAACACTAATTGGCTCAGTGCCATTTTATACCCTCTAAAATAGATCAGTATGCTCGCTGCCATTTGGCAGTGTAGGCCTACTGTAGCAAGATGAGGGCATCACGATCAGCGAACTGAGCTATACATTTTGTAGTACTAATGCTTGAGTTAAAAAATAGAGACAGGAGAGGCAGTTTGACATTAACCAAATTTGTCACATACATATACACCCCCATATACCCACCCCCACACGGACATACGTAAAAGTGATTATATAGTCTCCTGCCATATCAGGCGAAACAAAAATCAGTATCTGGAAAGAACGAAATAACTCATTTACAATTTGACAGGTCTGGAAGTTTTAAACTTTGCTTAAAAGGGTATTTCGTGATCCACAGCCTCATTCCCCCACTTTTTTTTCAAAAAAAGTATAGATTTTTATACCACTGGAAACCTCATGGCTACATAATGTTTATGTACCAAAAATTTCTTGCAGATTAATTCATTTAGTAAAAATATTGTCAAAATTATTTTCTTTCTGGTATACCAGAATGAAATTACAACAATGGTCTATGTAGCAGTGTAATACAAATAATCATGCATAACTCGATCGCAAACGCAAAATCGGAATCAACTTAAATTTTCGGAATAAGCTTTTTTCCTAGATATCTACTGAATAAAAAGAGGATGCTATGATCATGAAATACTCCTTAAAGTAACAATTTTACTTGTAGAGATAAGAAACTGAAAATTCTTATCTCATGCCTCAATATCTAAGGCTGTGGCTTGAGCTGCTTAATTCTCATCACAATTTGAGTCAAATCTATGCATATTAAAATGTATATAAATTCACATTGAAAGCTTACTACTTGTTGATTATCAAAGTAAATTATACGCCAGCATGGTTTTTTTTAAACCAGTCAGCTTGACTCTATACAGTTTGGATGGATCAACAATGATGGTACAATCATGCCCCTTAGGCTGCGATCACATAGAAGTATATACGGTATATGGTATTTGGTATTCGCTATACGAAATACGCTCATTCGATCAGGCTGAGTTCGCATAGTATACTCCTATGTGAACTCAGCCTGATCGAACGAGCGTATTTCGTATAGCGAATACCTAATACCGTATATGATCGCAGCCTTAGGCACCAGAAACAAATTTGTTTGATCTTTAGATCAACCGTCGATACTGCTTCGATGCTTGATATATAGCCTTAAAAGCTTCTAAATAAACCTGCAAATTACACAAATTATATCAGCAAATTAATCAGAATTAACACTAAATTTATATTGGACAATATACAGGCACAAATTACTATTTTATCACAATTATTAATAGTAATTGATTTCATAAATAATAAGGATCGGCCAAGCATCAATGGTCGATCGAAAGAACTAATTTGTTTCTATTGCCTTCATTGTCTGAAACCGCTGGGCTTTGTCTTTATAAGCCTGAAAATGACAGAATATGTATAAACCACAACATGTAGGCCTATGCCTATACATTGGTGACTCAACTATATATAGCCTTAAAAGCTTCCTAAATAAACCTGCAAATTACACATTAAATTATATCAATGCCATTATATTAAAACATACAGATCTGAAACATACCTTAAACAAGTCTGCAAGCAAGGTGTATTAAATGGCACATTTCCCCTGGACAATTTTCACACAAGATCCGTTCGCAAGAAAAGAGGACACATACTCATTTTCAACAAGAAAAACAAAAAAACTGGAATATTCCATGGGAGAAAACACTGTAACTTGCTCATGAAGCACAACATCCCTTACACTGTAAGCCCACAACCCACACAAAGTTGGGTGTACTGCCCTGATGACTATAAATCATTAGCAAGGTTCAGAAGGTTCAAAATACAATATTCTTCTTCGCATAATGTATGCATGGTACATGTATAATATAATGCTAGCTACTGCTACTAGTGTTATTTATATGATAACTGTCACTTTCAATTCTGTGGAATTTTTGTCATGTGAAATCATTCACCGCTTGCCTATCAAAATGTGCTTCCTTGAGTCCTCCCAGCTGCAGGATTCTTTTTTTCTGGGATATAAATTATGTCTCTCTGCCAGAAGCCAATTAGTTGCAAACCCCCCCCCCTGGAGACTTTTGCCCAGGATACTTCTGTCTCCCCAAACATATTTTATCGTTGGAGACTTCTGGGACATGGTTTTCTGTAGCTTACAGGAGACTTTTGGATACTTTACAAGATAGGCTGAAAAGGTTTTATCAAATTGCATATTAAAGCATTTCCGTACTGTTTTCCTAAGCCTTTTTAGTGCGTTTTATTTAAAAGCGCCCCATGAATGTGTGCCAAAATTGTTTGCCCCTTCTCAGCTGGCCAAAATTTCTTGCCTCCCCATTTACCCTCCCCCAGGGCTCATAATTATTGCACAGCCCCTAAGGGGTGGTGAAATAATTATGTATACCCTGGTGGTGAATTATAGGGGGAAAAAGATTTTTTTGGCAAGACAAAAGGGGGGGGGGGCAAGCATTTTTTGGCAGGTCGAAAGGGGGCCGGACAAGCAATTTTTTGCAGGTCGAAAGGGGGGCATAAGAATTTTGGCACAAATGTTTGGCACTGTTTCTATATTACACCCTAAAAAGATGTAGGAAAACTTTCAAATATGCAAAATTTCCTGTACACTGCACTAGCATTATACTATAAGTATAAAGGGGGATATTGTTTTGCCATATCAAAATGGGAAGGGAGGTTTTAGTGCGCTGAAAGGGGGCAAAGATTTTTTGGTACAGCCAAAAGGGGGGGGGGGCATTTTTGGCAGACCATTTTGAGAATTCACCACCCTGGGGTACACATAATTATTACAGCCCCTTAGGGGGATGGTACGAACCTTTTTGCTTGTACAAGAATGCAATAATATGTTCAACTGTGTAAAATGCATTTAAATATTACATTTATAATAATAAGGCATATTTTAATTTGGTAATACAAGTGATTGGTGATATAGTTCATTAGCTATCTTTTTTCATTTGTGAAATTTTGTTTATACTTTGCAAAGAGCTGCAGTAACAGTTATTTGAAAAGATGTTATTAAAATAATATTGTTTGAAAAGATTTTGTCCAAATAATTGCATGCATATTTTGTTCTTAAGTATGTTTAAAGTTAATGTGTTTGAAATAAGATCTACATAATGTAGCGGAGTTCCATCTTCTTCGAGTTTCATATTTCCGAAATTGTCATCCACTTTATGACAAAATAAAAAGCATAATCTAAATCGACCTATTCTTATAGGAGTGTGCAATAATTGTGTGTTTTTTTTGGCAGGACGAGGGAGCAAACCTTTTTGGGCAGGCTATTTTGAAATTTCTCCTCAGGCAGATAATTATTGCACAGTCCCTTAAGGTGGGCTAAGCAATTTTTGGTAGCTAGACCCCGGGGCTAGACCATTTTGAGAATTCACCACCCTGGGGTATATGTATGTAAATATTGCACAGCCCTATTAAAATACTGCTGTAGTTTTGATTCTAATCCCCCACCTCCCTCAATTTCTGGGATTTAACAGACTACAAAAAATATTTATAGATTTTTCAAGAAATTTAAATTTGTTCATTAGGTGACATATGCACACAGGCCCAGAAGTTATAGATATCCAATCAAAACTTAGAATTAAAATGTTTGGCTGATGTACCTCCACATAAGGTAGACACCATTTTGATAAAACTGTCCCACACACCTTGAAGCCACAAACAGGGCCGTAGCAAGCGGGACGGCCGGGGATGCCATGGCCGCCCCACTTTTTGAGAAATTTGTTATGTTTTTCTTTGTATCTTTATTTCAATATGGGCATAGATTTGTAATTTGGCCGCCCCATATTTGTGATGGCCGCCCCACATTTTTCGACCTTGCTACGGCCCTGGCAACAAAATAAGTTGAAAATACTGACAAAATAAAAGCTGTTCTTACCTGACATGAAATTGCTTTAAACCTGGAGCATGAGAATCCAGACTTGAAACCAACATGTATACGCCCTGCCTGCCCTGCCTGTGTGTAATTTGAAAACCAACAATTTTTATGTATTGGTGTTGTACGCCTGCCTGCCTACGTGTAACCTTCTAATCTAGTCTACTAATTAATTATCATAAAAATGTACAATTCTTTTGCATAATTGAACTTTGATACAGATGCCCGATATGAATTTATTTGCATAAAAACAAGGTAATGCACTGAACATAAAACATTGTTGGTTGCCAGATGGCAAAAACTTATCACATGTCTCTATAATGAGATACTAATTGTCATTTATATGTGTTGCGCACATATATAATCATATATTGTACATGTACAACCTGAAAATTCAAAATAACTGATCAGCAAACAAATAACTGTTCACCCAGTTAACCCTAACCTTACTAAACATAAAAAACCTCAATTCAGAAAGCATAGGCACAAGCAGGTATCCCATGTGATGCTATTGCGTCATCATGCGAACAGTCATATGGGGTTGGAAAGCTTGGCGGGCAAGCTACTCCCCGTGGCAAGGTAGGCCAGTGCACAGACGAAGGGATTCGGAACCGCACCCGAGAAAAAAAGTTTTCTTTTCTTCTTCTTTTTTCTTTCCTCCTTCTTTCCTTCCCCTCGCCAAAAAGCAACTGGGACGTGAGGGTTAAGCGATATTTGCAGATGTCAACTGTAGATGACAATTTAATTTTTTTGTAAATTTTCATTACCATATTTTAAATCAGCATGGAAAAATGCATTAAAATGAATACAAACAAGCCTAGTATTGGTTCAGTGGTTCTTGAGATAGCTCAAAACTTGACTTTTTATGTAGAATGGCTAGCACACAGAACATTAAACTAGATCATGTTTTGTTACAAACTGGCAACCATTCAGACCTTTTCAAATGCATCAAAATCTATGACTTTGAATCATTGTACTTGTAGGCAGAAGTGAGGGGCATAATAAATGACAGCTAGGATTTCACTTCTATGAAAGTGGTAATTTTTGCATCATTAATTTATCACACTGTAAAATTTAAAACATCATCTTTTTCAATTGTTTTATACCCACTAACAGTTTTGCACATTTCTTGCAGGCCTAAAGGTCCCTATAAATATTTATGTAGGCCTACATGTACAGTTAACACTTTGAGAGGGTTGGATCATAAAGAACTTCCCAGATTTCATAACTGGGATTCATTTATACATCTGATCAGTCGTAACACAGTGATTTTCTTCGGGGGAAAGGGGGCCCGTGTGAAGTGAAATTTAGGGGGAAAACATTGTAAAGTATCCTAAAATTGGTCAATTTTAGCTCAAAATAGTGGATTTTCTGTGATTTTTGGGGCAGATGGGGGGGGGGGGGGTGAGGTAAAACTGGGAAGGCAATGAAAACTTGAGTAAATTCCCCCCTTTTTATATTGTTTTAATTTATTTTGTATACATTTTATAATATACACTTTTTCATCTCCAACTTTTTGTTACTTTTTTGAGTCATGATGAATTGGCACATCTGGTACAGCTGATATGTTTTTGCACTTGTGCAATTTGTGTTAAAATCACAATTTGGTTAACATAATACATACACTATTAGCTATCTGTAGACATGCAATTGTTGAGAAATATTCAAAATGTCTAATCTTGTATTCAAACTGAGGTGCTTGTCAAATTGGGCTATTCCAGTTGAATCCACACTACCCCTGTGGAAGATTTTGGAAATATCTTCCATAGGGAGTATGTTTTTCGGATGTAATTGGTCAGGATTAATCATTCCCGAAACCCATACTCCCCCTGTATCATGATCATAGGTTTACCTACATCTTCCACACTGGAGTGAGTATTTCAAATGGAAGTTACCCAACTGTCTAATCTATTTGAAATTCATACTCATTCTGTGGAAGACTTGAGCTAAATCTTCCACAGGGGTAGTGTGAATTTTAAATGGAATAGCCCATTCCACCACATGTCATTTTGGTCCATATTTGGTTGACAGTTACATGGGGAGGGGGTCTGTTGGTATTGAATTAGGGTCCCCATGCTCTTACCACCCTTACATGACATTCTCAAAGGGGTCTTTATCAGATCCTTAAAAAATGATATGTATTTTTGACAATTTTCCAAGATTTGCAATAGAGGTATAATTTTTGGCAGAAATCATGTCTAACCATTTGTATACGGTAGTTATGTGTCTCTTGTATTTTATTTTAATTTTGGAATATGTTAGTGTTTTATAGATATTTGGATCAGTCCACTTCCTCCAGGTCACCAGGATGGCAAAAGAGTCGAGTCATAACAGACTTTTTTTGATGGAGGGCATCACAGTAATTGAACAACGGCCAATGTCAATATTTCGTAATTCTTACCTTTGACAAGATTTTTTCATGAATAAGCCAGCACCAGGTCAGTATGGCAAGCCACCAACTTCCTACATCATGCACATTGAGGGCACCACTTCATAGCAAATGTCTGTCAAGTAATGGCATATACACAATTCAAGCACACACAAAATCAAGATTGTATTTTTCATTGGGTCTAAATTATCCTATTGCCATAAAATCAAGGGAAACAAATAGTTGGTATACTTTGAGATTGTTGATCATCAAATGACTAACACTAACAGTATCATTTCCGACATTTTTCGCAAAAGGTTAGAAAAGATTGCTAGGTTCAAATGGTTTAAATGTTGGGTTGTATAAAGGGTAACCAACATTCAAAAATATGACAATATTTTAAGAACGTTGTTGTAGTGTGTTTTTATACAAAATGTTTAAAACGGGGGGAGACCACGGAAAGACCCCTTTTGGATTTCACAGCTCAAAGACCCCCTAAATTTAACCAAAGTAGAGCTCCGAAATACCCTTGATCATTTCAACTCCATAAGACCCCTAAATTCAGTGTTTTATAGATATCCTCCAGAGGTGCACTGTCCTTTAATCTTCTTCCTACCAGAGCAAAAAATCCGTTGCCAGCTACAGTCGGTTATTTTAAATATGCTTGCAAGTAAAAATTCACCTTATGATGTCCTATAGTGCAATATCACTGTTTTCATATATCATTGTTGTTTGTATGCAAATTTTATGCCTAGCTGGTGTAGTTCTTAATGTATTCATAATTTTGTTAAAATGTGCAATCTGGTATATACTTTTATAATGTATTTTAATATGTATTGTTTGTTTTTTTGATGTTTTAAGGGATCCAAAATGAGCGTTTATTGCGTTTCGACAGTATTTTTTTGTGGGACATGAAAGCACCTCAGACCTATCGATTGCATTCTGAATCTGAAGAATGTCTTTCTGATATCAAATAATTTTCATTTTTAAAAATCACAATATAATACAAATTTTATGACAAATTATAAAAATTGATATTTTTCAAATTTTTGATATATTACAGTCCTCGAAAGTAAATTATATAAATCTAATGATATATTTTAAAGTGTATGTAGTTGGAGGAAAAGCCGACGATCAATTGAAAATTTTGACCTTTCATATTGAAGATATGGATTTTTTTCCCAAAAAGACCTAATTTTTTTTGGTGTTTTGGGAAAAAAAATCAAAATCTTCAATACGAAAGGTCGGAATTTTCAATTGATCGTCGGCTTTTCATCCCACCTACATACACCTTAAGTATAAATCATCAGATTTATAAAGTTTACTTCAAGTACTGTTAAATATCAAAATATCAATTTTAATGATTTGCCATAAAATGTGTATTAAATTGCAATTTCAAAAATCAAAATTATTTGATATCAGAATGACATTCTTCATATTCAGAATGCAATTCGATATGTCTGATGTGCTCTAATGTCCCAAAATAAATACTGTCCAAACGCTCATACCCCAGCCCTTAAGTTTGACCCCTGGGCGCGAACTGAAAAACAGTGCTCATTCCACTCATCTGTATGTTTTTCAGGCAATTTTCAACCAGAAAGCCAAGAAAGACCCTTGATCCAAAAGACCTATTTTTTTTCTAAACCTGTTCCAAATATACCCGGAGGAGTATTATGATCTCACACCACCAAATCAGAGTCCCATAGAGATATGTGCTAAATTTGCCTTTAGAAAACGTCATTTTTTCTTCACAGGAGCGACTCAGTTTTAAGCGACAGCTATGATGGTTGAAATCAGCCCTTGCCTGATCCCTCTGGCTGGGAAAAAATATATGTTGACCGTCATTATTTTTTACGACTGTCCCTCGAAGTCTACGATGTCTGGGAATTGCCTATTTTACAGGCAAAACCATGCCAGTGTTTCTGTAAAGAAAAGGCTGCTTAAAATCATTAAAAGTTATTTGATCTCGCCCATCTGTGGTACACTTGCAGGAAATAATATTACTAATCATGACCAATCCAAATTTGGCTAAAATTATGCAAATTTCTGCTCATTTTAATGATAAATTGAGAAATTAAGGGCGCACAGCGATATAATTCTATTTGGTGGTGTGAAATCTGAATGATCCAACATGTTTCTGATTGTCCTTAATTTCAGACTATTTTAATCTAATTAACTTATTTTTAGCATAATTTGAGCAAGAAGCTGGTTAAAAAAAAAATTTCAAGCAGAATCATTGTGTCTCTGACATCTGCTATCTACTGAAGATAGCATTGTGATTACCAAATTAAAAGTTCACCAAGACTTAGGCTTTCAGCAATTTACAGTCAAGAGGGACAAGAAGCCTGGCAGACACACAGAAACAAAGAAGAACATGTCCACAATGCCTGAATTATAAATGTTGAATTATATGGCCTATTAGTGAAATCTTAAGTCTACCCCCCCCATAAGCTTACCTGATCCATGGGCACATTTTATGGGCTCCAACCAGTGCCCTAGCCCACGTGCCACCATATACTGATGTCTTCTCCATCTGGTACTGAGTCACTGCATACCATCATGATTGTAAACATTACATGGGTTATCAGTAGTGGAATCATAAGCTTAGCCTACCCCCCCCCCCCACCACACACACCCCACACACCGTAAGCTTACCTGATCCAGGCGCCTATTTCATGAGTTCCGACCAGTACCCTAGCACCATACTGCAATGTCTTCTCTATCTGGCACTGAGTCATTGCATGCCATTGATGATGTAAGCTTACAAAATATTATGATTGTAAACATTGCATGGGCCTAAGTCACTCTCTGAAATGGAATCTTTCACTCAAACACACATGTTGGGTCATAAACTCGCCTTAGCACTGGTATATTAGTAGCAAATGTTGCAGTTCTCTTCAATTTTAGCCTTTAATTACATAAATTCAGTCAATGCACTTCTTCGGTGGATGCAAACGCAAATTTGGCTAACTTGCTCAATCAAAAGTTGAGACTCACACACACAGCTCCATTCAGATCTCACACCACCAAATCAGAGTCCCATAGAGATATGTGCTAAATTTGCCTTTAGAAAACATCATTTTTTCTTCACAGGAGCGACTCAGTTTTAAGCGACAGCTATGATGGTTGAAATCAGCCCTTGCCTGATCCCTCTGGCTGGGAAAAAATATAGGTTGACCGTCATTATTTTTTACGACTGGCCCTCAAGTCTCACGATGTCTGGGAATTGCCTATTTTACAGGCAAAACCATGCCAGTGTTTCTGTAAAGAAAAGGCTGCTTAAAATCATTAAAAGTTATTTGATCTCGCCCATCTGTGGTACACTTGCAGGAAATAATATTACTAATCATGACCAATCCAAATTTGGCTAAAATTATGCAAATTTCTGCTCATTTTAATGTTAAATTGAGAATCCATGGGTTTTTCTAAGAAGTGAAATTAAGGGCGCACAGCGATATAATTCTATTTGGTGGTGTGAAATCTTATGCTCAGTTTAACACCTTACGTTTCCAGGACATGTCTAGGGCCACGTCATGCTTGGTGTCCTTGTTGTATTGCTCATTTGGAGTCCCCGAAACTAATATGCCAGGCATGCACACGTCCATACACACAGATGCTTTGGTCATACTTCCGGCTCATCAAAAGGACCTGTTAATAAAATCTGTGCCTTCACAAATAGGGGATACAAAAACAAACTGGAAGCATTGTTATTAGGTGTGTAAAACTTCAAAACCTAATCCGAATATACATGGAGGCAGTCTTGTGTTCAGCATGATATCTCACACATTCAATTTGACTATAAACACCCACCCCACACACCTACAAATGGGACCATATACTGGATCTGTAAACAGGGTTGTATTTTTTTCTGATTTTCTGTGCCTAACCAGGGACGTTGACCGTTTTACACAAAATTTGATTTTAAAGCTATTTTGGTCAAAAAAGGTCTAAATTTGGGGAAAAAAGTCCACTTTTCACAGAATTGCCCTCCCTTGGAAAAAAAGTCCACTTTTTCAAAATCAGCACCCCGACAAAAAATCCTGGCTACGTGCCTGGGTGTTCGTATCACAAACTGGGGTGTTATAACCCCTTGATGGCTCGCTCAAAGACACATATTTTTATGTTATCTCCAACCGTGGAGTTCCACAGTTGTGATATGGCTCTACAGTTGGTATGCATATAATATGCATACCTCCAATGTTTGAATGCAGATGCAACTATACCCCTTACATACACCCATACCCAGATGATTTGATCAACAAAACATGCCACCTAAAGTTAAACAAGGCAAAAGATACAATATTTCTAGAAATATTTTCGTAATGGTTTTTATTTTTGACAATTCATACCATTTCTTTTTACAGAAACATCTTTTAAATGTATAAATCTTAAGGTATATGACATTTGACAGTATATTGTGTTGAACGAACAGATCTTAGAATCAGCTGCATTTCTTGTTCCCAATCCGGGACAAATAACTTCATGCCAGGTAGCCAAATACAGAAACAATGCTTAGCATACATACCCGAGCCGAATGGGGCACTGAACAGCAAGTAGTATACATGCCTGGAAGTGCAACATCGCTTTAAAAAACATAATAGCTTGGTCAAATATTTGCATATTTCCACCAAAATGTGTATGATATCAGTTTAGGATGTTATGTAAACCTGAGATGTTCTTGTTGCCCATGAGTGACCACTCTGGGTTTGTATGCCAGCATTTAATCCTATGGGCGCTACCAATTTTTTTAGTGCCCAGCGGATTGAATAATTACATGATAAAATCATCTGAACCATTCAAAATTTAGATCTTATAACAACCTTCAGTCCTAACTATAGGGTCCGCAACTTATAAGTTACCCTTCATACTTTTTTCAATAAGTTGTAAAATGTAAAAAGGTATCTGTATAGCCCTATTTGTTTTACACATGTGGACCAATTTGTAGCGTCGCACATCATTGCGTTCGTAAGAAAAGAGGCCGTTTTAAAACTTGCAGCTGAGTTCATAGCAGTCAGGTTTTCTGTAACAAACACACAAAGACCTGGCTTACTATTGTTTGAGAGCTGACTCCTATGGATTCGGATGCAACTTTTAACACGGTTTAAAACGGTCTCTTTTTTTACATAATGAACCTTTGTGATTGAACGCAATGACGTATGATGCTATAAGTTGGTCCATATGTGTAAAAGGAATAAGGCTACCCATACCTTTTTACAGGTTTGCATTTCGTCAAATATTTCAAAATAGTTCTGAGGCCAATAATGTGGCCACTAGTGCCCATAGGATTAAGCTTGAGAAATATACTGCCAAACGACTTATACCAGTGTCTCGTAATATAAGGCCATGAACATTGTAACATATCTTGGTTATACCGTAGTGATTTTCAATCAGTTTTACTATCATACAACTACATTCAAATCTACTCCTGATTCCCAAAAAATGCCATAAAAAGACAATATTGTTCGACAAAATAATTATATTAGACAAGACTTAAGTGCATAAATACGGCTCAAAAACATCTTTTACACAATATGCCAATGAAGTACACATTTTCATGAATTTGCAGACAACTTGAAACATTATTATGTTCTCAGAATCTTCCTTCCTATACTTTGTACGGAGTTGAAGAGTCCAATATAATCAACACTTGGACTCAAAACTTGGACTGTGTTAGATAGGCTCACTTTTCCCCCAAAAATTTTGTTTTCTACAATTGTTTGACCAAAACTCATTTTTGACTTGCTCATTTTTGACCAAAATCACATTTTTAACCAAAAATCACATTTTTGAACAAAAATCACATTTTTACCAAAAGTCATGTTTTGACCAAGAAAAGATTCTGAAAACATAATAATGATAAAATTTGATGGTTTTTTTTCACCCAATACAAAATTTATTGGTCTCGCTATGAGTTTAAAAATATTGGACTCGACTTTGTCTCATCCAATATTTTAAAACTCATAGCTCGACCAATAAATTTGTGTATTGGGTTCAAACTATCCAATTTTATATCAAAAGTTATCATGTAATATTTTTAAAATTTTGGAAAAATTGTGTTGTATTTTCTGGAATTGGAAGTGCATTAAAGTTTCATTATATCTAGTTTGAAATATAAACAAATTCAAAGTATAGACCTCTAGTTTGAAATATATAAATTTTACATAAAAAATATACATGTCTGTGACAGAAATAAAATACACCAAAAATGTCTGAACAGAAAATATAAGTTGAAGTCAGACTTTCCTACAACACATGACATTTACATCTATGCACAAGGTGTAATACAAAAACCCTATTATAATATTTCAATCGGTTGTTACGGAGCTTCAGTGACACAATAAAACTACTAAAGCCAGCATGTCAACCCTCTGTATATTGCATGCATTTTATTGCATGATGTGCACAGAAACATTAAACCCTGGGGCCTGAGTAGCTGGTGACTCAATTTACACAATTTTGGTGTCCCTGAAGTGTCTTCCCACTGCAGGGCACACTCGGGTATGTGTATACTTATTACAATTTTCTGTCTCCATAAGAAACTGGTTTTAGTCATGACATTTTTTCTGATGATCCTGCCAAGTTGAATGAATTATCATATAAGAAACCCTGTTATTCAATCATACTGAGCAAGCCAGTAAGTAACCAGGCTTTCCAGTTTTATCTTTTATCAATGGAGCTAATTGCACTTGTGTGACACAGAGGGGGGGGAGTGGAGTAGAAGAGTCTAAATTTGGTGTAATTTTAATTAATGCACACTTTTAATGAGACAGGCATTCTCCCAACTTGTACACATTGAGAATGCAACAGGTCTACTTCCATCCAATATTCATATAATTTTGACTTCAATGAGTGCAACAACAGAATTTGTTTATCACTTGTGATTGTTCAGGTTATTGATTGGCTCATGTTTGCTCTTTTGATATCG
This sequence comes from Amphiura filiformis, assembly GCF_039555335.1. Taxonomy (NCBI): domain Eukaryota; kingdom Metazoa; phylum Echinodermata; class Ophiuroidea; order Amphilepidida; family Amphiuridae; genus Amphiura; species Amphiura filiformis. The sequence goes on from NC_092631.1 coordinate 37,488,693, forward strand.
ATTCTTTTCCTCCTCTCTCTCTCTTCCCTTTTACTTGTCTTGTTTTGATACAATCTGCCGAGAACCGCCCTGGCTACAGGCCTACTGATGTACATCTTTTTTCAGGCAGTTAGGTTTGAGATATACTACATGTACACAATACAATGCCTTAGTTGCAATAACAATAGTCTTGCATGTGAATCAACACAGTGGCAGATCCAGGAATTTGGGAGGGTGGGAGGGAGTACAATCTTAGTTTTTGTTACCCCCTTTTGTATGAAGCAAGGGGTGTCAGAGGGAGTTATGCACCCCTCATAATTTAGAGAAAAAAGATTCAAAATGAAGGCCAAATTGTTGTTTTTTTTTTTTACTTAGTACATAGGGGAAGGGTCTCTGAAGGTGATGCAGCGCCTAGAGCCTATGGATAACAGTATAAGATGGCACTGGGTATGATGATTAACTTGTTTAATTTAATTTACTTTTGCGATGTAAAAAAGTTCAGTGCCTGGCACAGTTTTTTTAATAAATACTTTTTGTTTTAAGCCGAAAAAGGGGTGTTTGGGCCGGGTATGCCCCTGCCTGGATCTGCCACTGGTTCAGCAGCAGAACCTCTTTCTGCTGCCCAGTCATTAATACTAGTAACTACCTTGTCATAATTAAATTATTGCTTGCTATACTAATTGACACTCTGGATGATAGAAATGAGCAAGATTAAGTTCCCCACCACCTCTTGACTTTAGCACCCTGCAAAAAGTATGTCCATATACATGGTATCCCTAAAAGAACTGTAAACTATGGTATTTTAATGACTGAACCATACAGAACTAAATAGTTGAGAAATGTTGTTGAGCAATAAAACAGCTATCACATACTTTTTGACAATTTTGACAATTGACCGCTCAGTTCTTGAATTATAACAATTTGGAAATCACCCCATGTGTAATCTATTCCATAGAGTCTAACATAAACTATAATATGAACAATCATGTCAATAGATGCCCCCTGCTCAGTACTAAGTACCATATACAGCTCACCGATTGCTATTTGAATTCATGGAACTGACATAATATGGAGGTATTTTTTTATTGTTAAATTTCAAAAACAGTAAATTGTCAAAATTAAACAATTATATGAAGCTGTTTTACTGTGCAAGGCATCAAGTACAATGGCATGCACAAAGGGGGAGGGGCACATACCCCCCACTTTTGTCAAAAAGTAGGGGGGAAACGCCCTCAATCAGTGGAAAAATTGGTGAATAAGCTATTGCGGCGAGAGAAGGCGAGCCGGAAATTTTAGAACAATCAGGGGAATCGAGACCTGTAAATATGTTCCCTGACCTTTAAAACATATGCTCGCTACGCTACTGATCAAGTATCAGGTCATGTTTGATTCAGACATTAAAATACTCAAAAATGCAAGTTTTCAACAGAACAGTTCTTCAGGGTCACCTTGAAAGCCACACTTTAGCACCTGTGAGAAGTATGTCCATACACTACTGAAAGAAAAACTAAAAAAACTATACATACATGTATCTAAAGAAAATAAATATGCACTATATGCATGTCTGAATTGTATCTACATAAAATAAAAAGTTGTACTTGTAAAAGAATATTAAAGACAGCCGAATCTGGACTTTTCCCTATTGCAGAATTTCAGCAAAGTTTTGTAATGCAAAATGCACACAACCCATTGCATGGTTGATACAGATTTAACTTTACTAATAACAAACAAAATGGATATACAGAAAAGAACAATAATAAAAACTAACAAACAAAAACACAAATAACACATTTTCATATTCTGAAGCACTCAATGTGACCCTGGTATTACAAGATGTATCTTTCCATGTTTAAGCACCAAGAATGCCCAACTACATTGCCCTGTATAATACTAAAATGCTAAATTCCTTTTAGCCTACTCTTCACATAGTGGGCGGCCAAGGTCAAACGTAAACCATCCGACCTTGTTAAAAATAATAAATGCTCGATGATTAGTAGTACATGTATGTGAATTCGATAAAGGAGATTCCACTTTTTACTTTTATTTTAGAAGAAGAATCCCCAACTGCATCTGCAACTAAATTGCAACCCTAAAAATCTGAAACGGTTCAACTTCAGTCATCTCGTCTCAAGTTAAGAGTAACCCCCGTTGGATTCCATAGTGGCAGATTTGAATCAAGTGTGTTAACCTAATCAAGTGGGGCGTATACATATGCATAGAAGGGCGATTTTCCTGTACGCTGGCGATGCAACCTTGTACATTCACAAATTCAAAGTGCTGTGAAATCTAACATGGCGTTACTCTCAACTTGAGACGATACACACAATATATCTAGGGAGACTCCATATAGCCCAGTGTATGCAACACAATGAGATATCTTGCCATATCTGATTGTCATGCATGGGTAACAAATAATCTATCTCTGGCATTGATTCCATGCAGAATTGGCATAATGCATTACATAGTAGTTAGCAAACATATTTGGCATAAGGCACTATCCCAAATCAGAAAAATTTGAACAAAGGATTTCCTCCCTGGCAAACAATGCGGAGATACACTATTTTCACTCCAATCATGACACTCAAACATGTCTGAGTGCAGACTCTCCTGTTCTAATCTCTATGGCACCAAAAGAGAATCCCAAACCACATTAGCAACTCAAATGCAATCTACAAGCCCTAATGTATGATCTTATAATATGAAATTGGTCAATTGTTGGAACCTCTGTCTGGCAGTTATTACTAATAATTTAATAATTATTTCAGCAATTTGGATAAAGAATACAAATTTGACCGAAATCATACATTATGGCTTTAAACAAGCAACTTTGAAATAAGAATGTTATACAGAATCTTGGAAATGTCACTGTCAGCCCTGTCCTGTTGACAACAGGTATGTAACCAACTTGATCATTTTAATGGGGCAAAGTCCCAGAAATTGTGGATGGATCATCCCAGAGTTGTGGACGGGAAACAACAGGGTCCAAAAGGGGATGATTGAACATACATTCTGTTCTTACCATCCCAATTTTAATCTAATTTTTCCCTGCCCCTGTTTCCTGCTGGTTACACTATTGGTTGAAAATCACTGACAGCATTCATACTTTGGTTATATTAAAAACAACTGCATTTCATAGCTATTTTTTTCTACAAATTATTCTTGGTAAATTCCATTTGAGATAACCACATGTTTTTGCAATTATGAAGGACTGAACATACTCTGCCACATTTCAACAGCACTGAAAGGGTACAAGTAACGTACATAGACTTTGTACATAAATAAAGTGATGATATATTTAAACCCTAAACTGATAATGGAAGGATACATAGATCTCCTATTCGTTGTAAGTCTGGCAGAATGCCGAATATCGATTCTTCTCTTTGTTAATATCATGTTAGGCATGAATTCTCTTGAATACCAGGGATCAGCTGGTGCATTACCTAACCGTGCATGCCCACTTTCGCTTACTGATTAAGGTGAATCACTGTTAAATTGGTGATATATGTTGGCTTTTTACTCACTATATCCCCAGCACTCTAATTCAAGAGAATGTGTAAAATGAATTTAACAGAGACAAATCGCTTTTCGGCACTCTGCGAAATGCATGATTGATATACTTGGTCAATACAGAACTGAAAGGATACAATAAAGTAACGTACATAGACCTATATATGTTGATATATAAAACAAATGAAAAGTGTTAAGTGCTCACAAATAAATGGTGATTTAGCAATATCATAATGTTAACAAAACCTACTATATTGTTACATAAAAATAAACTTTTGATTTTCAGTTTAAATCATATACCATTGTGATAACAGCATATTGCAGATTAACATCCAACTATAAACTTATTGTATTGTATCAGGCTGTAAAGTGAGGGCGCTACTAATGCTCGGCTAGTGTGAAGCACCTCAGGTGTTAGGGACGGTTTAACCCATGCATGAGAACTACCTGCTGATTGGACAAAAAGAAGTTTTCATTATCAATTGGCCCAATCAGCAACATTATTAGCATAATTTCACCACACAAAAAAATTGGGGTGAATTATTTGGAATTAAGCTCCATTCTGATTGGTGATTAAAGTGAAGATATCATGAACTTGACCAATCAGAGACAATGTTAGATCGGCAGGTAGTGCCCAGGGGGTTAAAGTCAACTGTTAATCAGCATTCTGCAAAAATCACAACAATACAATATCTAGATAATTATACTGTACATAAGTTACACAAACTTAAGATGGATATATACTTGACCAGTTAAAGCGGCAGTAATGTATAGATTTTGAACAGCGATTATCTTGAAAAGCAATGTATCGCTTGTTTCTTTTGCTTGTGACCTATCAATGTACAGACAGAAATCAGAAAGGACTATTCTGATTGTAGACAAGATATCAGCGCAGTATCACCATTTGCTGAATAAGCTAGTCAATCTTACGAAAACGTTGCAGGTGAACGAAAAATAGAGTAGTGTTAAATTTCTGCTCATTAATTAAGATAGAAATAATCTATATTCGTTTTCAACTATATTCCTGGCATATTTTTTTTAACAATATAATTATCTCAACAATTTATACACAGCAGCTCGGTGAAATTTAATGTTACAAACTTACAAATAACATACAAAATGTACCAATTACATTGGCCTATTGTTTCAACATACCTTTATCTCCGTAAACAGTAAACATACATGTATAATCTGTAAAACATTTACAAATACAACAACATAAATATCCAGTTGTGGATTTGTTTTTATCAACTAATAATGATAGAAATGTTGTTTTATCAATATTGCTGTTTTTATCAAAAAATTATCTGAACATTTTCACTGCTTCTGTGTTTTTTCTGGGAGCACAACAGTTTGCCCAGATAAGCTGCACGTAACAAACAGATATATATCCTCACATAAAACCCATAAAACCACAACTGTCATCCAGTGACGCATCAGATTTTTTTTTCCTGGGAGGGGGTATTGGGGGAGCATCAAAGTTCCAAGGTTTCAACAGTATTATGAATTAACATTATTAATTACTTTATTACTTAAAAATTTCTATTTTAACACAGGAATGTTTTCATTATGTCATTAGTTTAACCCAAGCCAAGGCATTTTCGCATAATTAACCCAACTATAATTACAATATGTATCCCATTTCCACAAAACCTGGAATAATTAAGTTAAGATGTTATTTTTGCTATGTTACTTCATGTTACATCCCATATGTGACATGATCAAGAGGAAGGTCAAGATTTTCTGATTTTGGTTCTTCCAAAGTCAATAGGCACCCCCTGTCCTCTAACCAAAAGAATGTTGTTTACTTCCAGTTTATTACTGCAAGTTGGTAATAAGCAATGCATTAAGTAACCCATTTTTTATCCGAATCTTTTTTATTCCACCCTGTATAACTTGAAGGTCACCCTGTATATTGCGTTGAAATGTGTATATTGCCTTCAGCTTTTCAAAAATGTATACTTTTGCTAGTTTAGGGTTAATAATTGTGGAGATAATCTAATTAGAAACTCGATTGGTGTAAAAATTCATGTTTGTGATGTAACGCTAAGGGTGGCGAGTTCAGGACACAAGGCTGTAGGTCTGTTTACACCAATCAAACAATTTTAGGCCTGTGTGACATTAGACTCACTCCTCTTGACCATGTCACATAGTAGGCCTTAAATTTGTTGTGTTGCCCTCAGTGATCTAAATCTTGAAAAATCAGGGTCACATTTTAAATGATGATTTTACAAATATGTTCAAAAAATCAATGAATGTTTTTCACCTAAAATTAATATTTTATTGAAAGACTATTCTTAAATTGATTATCTAACAAGTATGCAGTAGTCAAATTGACACATGTCCCTAATGGAAGAAGCATTATTTAATATTTGTGGGGAATTTTAAAAACTGAAGGTTTACAAAAAAAGAAGAAAAGAAAGAAAATCGACTGAACAACCCAACCTTCCCATTTTTCCCACTTGAGGGCAACTCAACAATTATTTTTTGGCATCATGGCAACTCTTTAACCTGTATATGCTATGCTCTGTACATCTTGCTACAAACTTGCATACTGTCATTGGGCAGGAAAAACCTTGTATGTGTCATTGGCCCCTGAACATGTTTAAAGCAAAACCTCCTATGTAACCTGCTGGCAGTTTTGTGTTAAGCATGTTCAGGGGCCACAAGTACATTGGAAGTTTTTCCTGCCCAACAACGATACATTTCTACAGTACATGTGATTTTTTAGGTTTTGAAATTACTTCCCGATGGATGCCCTATAAAAATGGGAGCATTAAAATGACATCATATTACAAACAAGAACTTTCTGTGTATGATATGTACAAAACTACAAACAAACGTTTCCCATCACAAAATGTCCCACTGGTAGAAAAACCTAAGAGTACTGCATCTGAAAAAACAAGTTATGGTGGTAAGAAATGATTGCATAATCACACTATTTACACTGTCATTCATCAGGGAGAATTAATGGGGTATTCCAGTTGTAATCCATACACCCCCTGTGGAAGATATGACTTCAACCTTCCACACAGGGAGTGAGAATTCCAAATGGGGTTACCTGAATGGGTGACTCCATTTGAAATCCACACCTGTGAGGGAGATTTAGGTCATGTTTTCCATAGGATGTGTATGGGTGTCAACTGGAATATAAACTCAATTATTCAAATTGTGATCAAATTATTTTAGTCCACCAGAAATTTACTGCTTTTGTTAGATGCAACCATTGACATATTGCAAACAGAACTTTTGGTCTTCAGCTGGTTGATGACCTAGGGTCATCCGAGGTCAGCTGGAAAAGGAATCAGCTGTTGGGCACAGTGAGAGTAGCTCAACAATGCATAACTGGAGCCGGTGGCTAGCATTATAATAGTCATGGTTGGGACTGGGTAATTGAGTAACTTCCTTGACGGCTGACCTCGGATGACAAGATTTATAGGTCATTCTCCCAGCTGCTATACCAACGGTTTTGGTCGCAATGTAAGTGATTGCATCTAACAAAAACAAAGTTTTCTGCTTCTAATCACAGTAACTATGCTCACTTGGGTATACAAGGTCACTTACTCTAGATGGGAGATTATCAATGAATCAAAGAGTATCCGCCATGTTCATGTGTCACTCGAGGCCACTTAATTAATTTCGCTATGCGCCTAGCAAACATCTATTCAAAGCGTGTAGTTGTTCGTGTTGTGTGGGCAATGTGTTATGCCAGAAACACACCAAACATTGCATTTGCAAACATTTGAAATGCTCAAACTTTAAAGACAGTACGGAAGAATACATGCAATGCATGCATGTACTAAGAAAATCTTGCAATAGCGGGACAATGTTTTGACATGACCCTGTTGAACACTAAACCAGGCATTCTTGCATGTTCTAAATAGTATTATATCATTCATACATAAATTCTAGACAGTTCATTGGTTGATTGCCATTTATCATTTTTACCATCAGCCTCTCTGTGTGATAGTTTTTACCATCATAGTGCTGCGCCGTAGTGCGCCTGCACCAGGCCGTGCGCTGACTCTTGGACTCGCTGATTTAGTTATGGAGTGGACACCAAAATTGCTAAAACATGGTGTTATGTTGATGAAAAAATGTATTCCTTTTCTTAAATAGTATTTTTAAGTAATAGAATTTATGCATGAGTGATATAAAACAAATATTAACTGTCTTAAATTTGTGTCATGGTCGAAATATAATCACTTAGTGAAAGATGTATTGTTCCATTCCACTCGCCATTCCGGCTCGTGGAATGGAACAATCCATCTTTCACCTTGTGATTATATTTTGACTATCACACTCATAGACAGTTAATATTTGTATACTAGTGTATTCCCCAGGTAAAAACATCCTACATGTAGGTTAGACTTGGTACAAGTCTTTCTCAAAGTGGAAAAAGTTTACATTTTCACTCAAAAAACCATTCAAAACATGGTTATATTGCATGGATTAAAAACTATGATCAAAAAGTTTTACCTACAATGTACATGAGAAAAAAATTATTTATTGATGGTTAAAACAGTCAAATACCAAGATAGTTTTAAGGGATTTCCTTCTATTGCAGGACACATTTTATCAAAAAGTCACCCAAAAAAGGATGTCTTCCAATTACGAGAAAAATAGAGTACTTTGTCCTGCTATGACAAGACATCCTGCCTGTAATAGGAGGATGTCCTGCAAAAAGTCTATTCTTCCATACTGAATTATGCAAATTATCATTTGATTTTGGGCCCTTGCCGATAAATGCCTCCATGAGCAACAAACCAAGATGGCGGACTTGTGCCTCAAGGAAGAACTGATGATTAATTGTGTTTTCAACTGATTGACTGTCCCAGGTTAAAGAAGAAATAAAACAAACAAACAAACAAACAAACAAACTTGGCATAGCGTTAATATGTACAATTTTGAGTTGATAATATGTGGGTATAATATCTTTGCAGATTATACTCATGCAATCCGACTTCATTCCTGTATAGTCGTGTGTCCCCATGTTTTGGGTCACAACATTTCATGAGGAATTCATCTGGCCAAAAATTTGGTTATCCTTCAAATAAAACTGCACAGAATTAGTCTAGCACAGAAATCTTGCAATATGTTACTAAGGGCTGGGGTATGAACGTTTGGACAGTATTTATTTTGGGACACTAGAGCACATCAGACATATCGATTGCATTCTGAATATTTGAAGAATGTCATTCTGATATCAAATATTTTGATTTTTGAAATTCGCAATTTAATACACATTTTATGGCAAATCATTAAAATTTATATTTTGATATTTAACAGTACTTGAGTAAACTTTATAAATCTGATGATTTATACTTAAAGTGTATGTAGGTGGGATGAAAAGCCGACGATCAATTGAAAATTTTGACCTTTCAGTATTGAAGATATGGATTTTTTCCCCAAAACACAAAAAAAATATGTCTTTTTGGGAAAAAATCCATATCTTCAATATGAAAGGTCAAAATTTTCAATTGACCATCGGCTTTTCCTCCTGCTACATACACTTTAAGAATATATCATTAGATTTATATAATTTACTTCGAGGACTGTTATATATCAAAATTTGAAAAATATCAAATTTTTATAATTTGTCATAAAATTTGTATTACATTGTGATTTTCAAAAATGAAAATTATTTGATATCAGAAAGACATGCTTCAGTATTCAGAATGCAATTTGATAGGTCTTAGGTGCTCTCATGTCCCACAAAAAATACTGTCGAAACGCAATAAACGCTCATTTTAGATCCCTTAATGTTTAATCTGTATTCACATAAAACGAATTTGTGTTTTCATTGTAGGCCATTTTTTTGTCGTTTTTGTTATTTTATTTAAGATTTAGATCCTCTATATGAAGGATTATACAGCTTTACTCCATAAGCGGCTTAGTTCCTCATGCAATGGAGTCTTTACAATATCTTAAACCAAGTATGCACCAACAATTTGGATTTGCTGATGATCACTGGAATTCTGTTGATAAAGGTAAGGTGAATTTTTCACAGAATAATGATTCAAGCATCACTTACCTCCAAATATTGATTTCATATTTTGTTGCTGTTAAATGGATTCATATGACGAATCAGACTTACAGCAGCTGGCCACAAATACAAATCCATCCTGCAAAGTACAGTGAAATACACAGTAAGTGAACATTAGGTTACTACTGAGAAACAAAGTTTTGATTTTTTAATGGGTCATTCATTTTTATCACTTTTGAACCAAGGATAAGAGGGTTTAAGAGGATGATAAGAGGATGCTAACAATAGAGATTAGTACTATGGAGAAGGAACTTTTTGGTATTTACATACCTTATTCTATATTATTGTAGATCCTGTTCAGAGCAAATACATGTACATGTAGCTTACTGTAAGATGGATGCAGTTTAATTTTTGAACTTTGCTAGTGGTAAACGAGGAAAAGAAAAGATTGAAGGGATCCCTCTCTCTAACCTTCAAAATTAGACCAGGTCTAAAGTTAGACATGGTCTTGTGTATACTGTCATTGCCCCAAAAGCAAAGAATTCCTATTGACTTCACATGCAAAAGTTCCAAGGCCGTTAGCACCTTTATTCAAAAGGCCTTTTGCATGGGGTATTTTTTTACTACAATGACAAAGATGATAGGATCGCCTGTAAACAATCAAAAGCATTATTTTTCTTCAAATCAGCCTAGTATGAACAACTAGATTCTGCGGTTCTCGGCTTGTGCGGTTCTGTTGTTGCGATCATTAAATTACACATATTGGTAGGCCGCTTTTAATTAATAACTTTGAGCCTAAGAGCCATTATAAAAAATTGACCCAGATGACCTTTGACCCCAAGTGAATGATCTCCGCTTGATTTCTACCATGTTTTCCTCCTCCTGTTTATATCCACCAATTTTGAGCCGAATCAGAGCAATTTTAGAGAGAGCAATTTCAGAGACATTTGACCTCAAATGACCTCCACTTGATTTTTAACATGTTCTCCTCCTCATGTTTAGGTCCACCAACTTTGAGCCAAATCAGGGCAATTTCAAAATGTAACCGTTAGATGACCTTTGACCTCAAATGACCTCCACTTGATTTTTAACATGTTCTCCTCCTCATGTTTAGGTCCACCAACTTTGAGCCAAATCAGGGCAATTTCAAAATGTAACCGTTAGATGACCTTTGACCTCAAATGACCTCCACTTGATTTTTAACATGTTCTCCTCCTCATGTTTAGGTCCACCAACTTTGAGCCAAATCAGGGCAATTTCAAAATGTAACCGTTAGATGACCTTTGACCTCAAATGACCTCCACTTGATTTTTAACATGTTTTGCTCCTCTATATGTTTATGTCCAGATCCATTTTAATATATGACACAAATGATGGCTTACCTTAACAAGTAATGGGAATTCTTCCCATAGGCTGACATTTGGTATGACTTCCTTGCCTGATGCTCCTCTGGCATATCTATTAAATATTATACCACCGATTAGGTACACAAAGACTAGTACTACAAATCTGCAAAAAAACCATAAATAAACAACAAATTCCACATTATTTTCTTCAATTTTTTCATAAACATTTTTCTTATTTTCAAGTCTTTTCTGAGACTTGTACTTGGAAGCTATTCATATAAATTTCATGGTGTTGATGTTTTCATCAGGATCATGATGTTCACCGATGCCTTTACATAATGTATGTGTGATTTGCATTAAAAGTAGATATTTATTTTCCCCCAAATATTGTTTGGTGCTTGCTATCTGATATGTCTTCTTTTAATTTCGGGCAGCAGAACAAATGAGGTAAAACTGAGAAAATTGCTATTATCATTCCAGTGCCTAATTAAAGCATTTCAGGCTTAGTCTTTCACATGGTATTTATGTAGGCCTACATCATTGGGTATTACAATCGTGCAAAAAGAAGAAATTGGAAGGCGTCGCTGTGAGAAAATTGAACATTATGGTCCGTATGCACAAAACAAGTTAGACCAGGTCTAACATTAGACCTAGTCTAACTATGGAGGTTGAGAGAGGATATATCTCCTCTTTTCTTTTCCTCCTCTCCCAGCAAAGCTAGCCCAAAAGTTAAACTGCACCCATCTAATATTAGGCTACATGGATTTGCCATTGACATGATCTACAGTAATATAGAATAAGGTATATAAATACCGAAAAGTTCATTCTCCATATATACTCATATCCATAGTTAGACCGAGAAAGCCTTAATGTACGATTTTTTTCAAATTTTAAATTTTTTATTATATACTCAAAATGCTGAAATAATGCTAGTAATAATTATTGGGAAGGGTTTCTGTCCATTTTAAGCTGAAATAATAAGGTAAAGTGAAAGAAACCCTGCTGGTTATTTTGGCCGTTTAACACACAGTTCTATAGGAGGACATAATGTCATTATTCTTTCAACAACTCTTCCTATACCTTTGTACAGGAGCCAACCGTTGTTAATCCGTGATGAATCCACACTTTTACTGTAGCGTATCTAACGAACGCGAAGCGAGACTACGCGTTCGCGAGAGCGCCGTAAAATTCGTCATGCTTGGAACCTTTGTGCGTATGCAAGCTTACAAGTTGAATTCAGTATTTTCAGATAGCGGCTAAATTTTGCTGTTTTATTCTGTAGTTTTATTGATGATATTAACAGAGAAATCATCGAATTTTTTGTAAGGCTTAGTGACAATGATTAACTGACATTTCCCCGTGAAATAATCGTGAATTATACGATCTTTAGCTTCTTTGCGTTGTTGAAAGGGATTCAATCACGTATCACCGTTGTTCATCACCGTTTAACAGCTCCCGTCCGGCGCGTCTGCGTGGTTTACTTCGCTCGGGCAGCTAAAGCTGCCCTCGCGAAGTAAACTACGCAGACGACGCGGCCGCATCGTTGTTAATCCCTAATTGAATTATGACATTATGTCGAACTTTGCTCTGTTGACCTACATACACAACAAATTTGGCCGATTCCATTTAGGTGCAAGTTAATTTGGGACATGTGTAAACATTACAAATATGCCAAAAAATCAGGTTTGAAAAAAAGGAACCAATTTCATATTCTGAGATCGTACATTATGACTTACAAGTTACATGTAGACCTGGTTAACTTGTTTTGTGGATACACACCTTTTTCATGTTTCAGACCTATAGCCACGCGTTGCTGCAACATAATACTTACAGTATACATAAAATAGAACCAAAACTTAGACCCTTCTTGCCACTACCTGCTGGACATCCACCTCTACATGCATGACAGCTGGTAACCTGCAATTTCTGTTGAAGGAAAAAAGAAAGATGTATTAAAAATTAACAGCTCCTCGATCCTTTAGACTACCCACCTTTAAGGGGAGAGTAATGGAAGAGAACAGGGACAGGGGATGTCAGTGTACAGATCAGATCATCTTGTTTAACTGAAGTAAAACATCTTTGGATACTACCAATACTTGATGTACCCATAATGCAGCTAGGACCCAAGTTTGATATGGATTCATTAAAACATAATAATGGTTGCATATTAGGATTTAATCTGCTCATATGAGACCAAATTTTGACCAAAAGTCTAAAATAATGGTATTTTACAAGTTGACCTCAAATGACTTTTGACATCACTATATATGACCTTGAATACCACTTCCAGCTGAGGGTTCCCATAGTGCAGCTATGACCCAAGTTTGGTTGCATTGGGATTCAAACTGTTCATAAAAGACCTAATTTTGACCAAAGGTCTTAAATAATGGTATTTTACAAGTTGACCTCAAATGACCTTCGACCTCAGTAAATGACCTTGAACACCACCAATAGATGATGGTTTCCATAGTGCAGCTGTGACCCAAGTTTGGTTGCACTAGGATTTTAACTGTTCATATATGAGACCTAATTTTTTACCAAAAGTCTTTTAAAAATGGTATTTTACTTAAGTTAACCTCAAATGACCTTTGACCTCAGTATATGACCTCAAACCCCACTCCAAAAAGTATCCAGAGTCTCTGACCATGACCCATCTATCCTGAAAATCTTAAGTCAATCCGCCCATCCATGCCTGAGATACTGCATCCGGAGGGACGGACAGATGGATGGATAATGCAAAAATATTATGCCTTGATTGAGGTGGAAGAATAAAAATCAGTTCTGATAAGTATAAGTTTTTCTGTTAGCTTTTCATTTTTTGGAAATCCACCTCATTTTTTGAAATATTAAAAAAAAACATGAGCGATTTTTGTCACTCTAGTCAGCAAAAAATTGCAAATAATGGCATATATTTTTGTTTAAAAAATATATTTTGGAAAAATGCGAAAACCTTCCCAAGATGCAAAAAGTTTACCTTTTTCCAGTTATCTTGTCACCATCAAAAATTGTGCAATATTGTCAAAAGTGAACTCTGAGAAATCAATCTTTTAGTAAAAAAATGTAAAAAGTATGCACAAAACGTCCACATATCTTAAAACGGTAAGACTTTCATAATTCTTGTGAAAACTGTATCTGATGCATGGTCTTAATTTGCGTATTTTTGCACCAATATGAATCCAAATTGTCTGCGTTTAGTGCACCAAAAATCCAAAATAATTCAACAATCTAAGTTGAATTTCAATTGCAAATCTTTGTTTTGTTCACACAAGTTTGCCGGTGTGATACCAAATGCGTCTTGACTGCATTGGACATTCACACAGGTTTGCCCAGTGTTAAGGGCATTTTGTGATCCACTGCCTCATCCCCCCACTTTTCTCAAAAAAAAGTCGAGAGTTTTTTATATCACTGGAATACTCTGGCTACATAATGTTTATGTACCAAATATTTCTTGCAGATTAATTCGTTTGGCAAAAATATCGCCAAATTTGAATTTCGTTCTGGTATACCTTTAATAAGCAACACAAATCGCGCACATAATCACAATATTTCGTATTCGCACATTCTGGTTACATATTTTCCCCGCCAATTTGCTTTCATGATTTTTAAACAAATAAAATAAATAATCAAGTTATACCCACAAAATCCTACAAATCTTACATGCATGATTCTTCATTTTTGCAGGACTTCCCAGACAAGGTGTAAGTGCGCATGCCATCACCAGCAAGCAATGTATGTACATGTAACCTTCAACGTGTGACGAGAGTAGCACATAATTTTCACACCGTATTGCTAAGTTGTCAACTCCGTACTATGCAGTACAGCTATATATTGATTAGCTCTCAACATAAAGTATTCATGTCTATCAAATGATTGATAAACCAATATACAAACGAGGACACACTTTTAGGCAAAATATTTCGCACAGAAAGTCATTGATCATATTGATTGTCACTAAATGAATCGTCGGTCGCAACACATAGTGGCGTAGAGTGATTTTCCAAAGATTCAGTCACATAGTGGCATATAGCTTTAGAGCTAACTATTATCCTATAACAGTTATTCCTTGTTAAAACTATTAAAGACACAATTTAATAGTTTGAACATTAAACTTTAATTTCAAAATGAATTGGGCCACTGAGAGATAACAGTGGAGAAGTATATAGACCCCGTTACTAGTAGCATATCCTTCCAAAACGGTTTGCTCGGAAACATATTTTGTCCTTCACGTACGCCACTATGTGTTGCGACCGACAGAATGTCACCTACACCTTGTGCGATTTTGAAGTCATACCACTTACATAGTGCTTGTCACTTATCTGTCCATCAACCACATATTTATGAGTATTTGCATCCTTATTACAAAGCAGTTGAACATCTGTTTGCCTGTATAAACATGGAATAAGAATACAAAATATTATTTATAACCGTGACCTTGCCATCCATTGACAAAGTTTTCTTGCTGTGATCAAATTACCTGCTTTGGCTACCAAGAACCACCCACTTTAAGGCCAATTAGAAAACATATTTAGCATAATAGCATGCATGTGTCCCTCACGGACCAACCTGGGCGATGCCCCCCCCCACCCCCCAAATTAGGAAAAGTAGAGCAAAAGTCCCAAAATTTCTGAATTTGAGAGCGTAGCGAGCAATAAAATCGTTTTTTTTACGCTTTTTGGGACAAAAAAGGTCAAAATTTTGGGAAGAAAGTCCACTTTTCACAAAATTGCCCCCCCCCTTGGAAAAAAGTCCATTTTTTCAAAATCAGCACCCCAAATGAAATCCTGCGTGCACGGGTCTGTGTGTATCACATTGCGAATTTCAAATTAGGCCAAAAAAAAAAAAAGGTTTGTCTCACGAACCGCAAGCATAAGTATGTGAAAGCGATACAGCGCGTTTGTCACGCTGCTGACCGCTTTTTTAAAGGTTTTTTTTTTTCCCCCGATTTTTCCGGTTCCCGATAGTTCGACCAACGTAGTAAAAATGAATTCCTCAATGTCAGAAAACCATCGAAAATGTCAGGCAGCGCGTATGCCATTAGTGTTGCAGATAGCCCGTAACCCACACCGTAGCCTCAGTCTCGCTAGTTTCACGCCATCCTTGCAACGGCACGGAGCGTAAAGCCGACGAAGCAAAGTGGATGCAATATAAAAGGACTTAGCCTACGGAGAACTCTGCGACCGAGAGCGGCCATGTTGTTTTCATAAATTTTTGTATTTTTTGTAGCTGTTTTTTAACGAATTTTTTACCATTTATTTCAACATGATTGTTCGTATTCAGTATAGTTAAAACAGGGGGACTGTGCTGAGGAATTGGGCACTGCATCGGTGATCAGCTCTAGGAAGGCAAATAAAATACAGTTACAGAATATTAACATTGTAAATTTGTTGCTTCTCTTTCATTGTAAGACCACTTGTAGTTTTCCAATACCTGTCTTGTGATTTTCATTTGTCTCAGGCTAAAAAAACAAAAAAAAAACAACAACAAAAACGCATTAGCATAGCTTCTAAACCAAAAAAAAAAAAATGGCAAATGTTCGTGAGACAAACCTTTTTTTTTTTTTTTTTTGCCTTATCAAAATCATTTGATATATCAGAAGGACATTCTTCACACTAAGAATGCTACTCGATATGTCTGATGTGCTCTCATGTTCCACAAAAAATAATGTCCAACCCCTAATACCCCATCCTTTAAAGGAAGTGTCCGGAATCACAACATAATGTCTTATACATGTATGTTCGAAAAATAATTATCAAGCACGAATCACATGGTTTTACTTAAAACAAACTCATATTAACCATAAAAACGGAATAAAAACAGCCATCTCTCAATACGCGATATTCAAAATTCCTGAGCCGAAATTGAGCAATGACATCCCAATAATTCAATGAAGCCTGGCGACAAATGAGCACAAATAACCATGACGTCATTGCTCTAGAACATTTCGATGTGGGAATTTTAAATATCGCGTGTTGAGATCGAGATTGCTGTTCATTTTCTTCATTTTTTTGGGTAATATGAGTGTGTTTTAAATAAAACCAAGGGATTCGTGCTTGATAATTATTTTCTAACATATAAGACTTAATGTTGTGATTACCGGACACTTCCTTTAAGGTAGATTGAAATTTATTCTCAAGAATATGAAGCATTTAAAGAGTCAAGATAGTGGGTCCATACAAATAACTACATATGAAAAACATGAAGTTTCATGCTTAGGTCCATGGTAAAGCTATAAGCCTATACTTGACAAATGCATACGCAAATCATGCCAGTGCAGTGCACAGTGTCATCGCCCCGATATCTTCATGGCAGAAATCCCCATGATGGTAGGTTGAATCCACAGCCATGCATGGCCATTTTGTTCCGACCTGTTTAATAGTTTTGAGATGCATAATGGGCCGAGGGACATCCGACTAAGGCTATTGACAATACATGGCGCCTGACCTCTGTAGATGTCAGTGAGCATGGTATACGCCATGAGGTCATCTGCTTTTAGACTGCCTCCACCAGTGGCCTATGCTGCGCTATAGTACTGTGTATCTTCCTTGACCCAAGTGTTTACGAATGAGGGCAGCTGTCTTCTTTTTTTTTCGGCACATATAAAATCTGAATTTTTGTCAGTTTTTGAGTTCAAAACGCATGGTTCTTTCTCAATATGCAAGCTAACGACTATCATATTCTTTCAAGTGCAAGCCTTGAAATTGGCTTCTTTAGAATAAAAAAATTACGGGAGATATTCATCATTTTCTACCCCGGTATCCAAAGATTTATCGTCTGAATATCAAATAGTGCATAGGACAGTACACATGTATCGATCCCAGGTATTGATTTTAGTTTCTCTGCTGTACAATGTAATAATTTACCAGGCGATGTCGGTGTGCAGTGGTCATGTGGCATTAATTGACACATATCATAACAATAGAGAGCATTGCAGACAAAGTGAAAAGTTTAAATGATTCTCAATGATAAAATAAGGATTTGTATTTTTAGGTGTGTTGATGGGATGCAACTAGCTAGCTGAAGTTTGTTTGGCTTATATTAGGCAAAAAACACCCTTAAGACTCATAAGGCCAAGTAACCATGGTAACATGTACAATGTATATCCTCACAGCATGAGTTTGGACTTATTGACACACACAGTAGTAACAAAGATCGAATAATTTTAGCATAATTTTAGTATATTATTTGGGGTTCCCCATTTGGCCAATAGTTTACAGCTACAAAATTGGTCAATCTACCATACAGCTGAGCTGATCGACACCCATCACTGTATTAGATCAGAGCCTGCCCCTCCTAATACACATATTCCCATCAACCCCCATCCCCCAAAAAAAAAAAAAAAAAGAAAGAAAAAAAAAATGCTGACATTTCAGCTCAATTTGAAGCATGAATATATGTACTCCCTATTCCAGATAAAAAACCCTTTAAAAAGGGATGTACCGGGACAGGAATGATTTCATGTGAAGATTATATAACAAAAAGTAGATCACAGTGATTCCTTTACAATGTACCCATTGCCAATAACTCATCCAAGTTTGTGCCATCAATTCACCTACACCTTTTATAACATTCCAGAAATATTTGTTTTATTGTATGCAATTGCTAGAGTTCCAAAATTGAACATTTTTATACTTTCCAATAGTGATCTACATTTGTTACTTATATATTTTTTATAATTAAAGTATGTCTTTCTATACTCAAAACATATACACACAACAACAGCTAATTGTGCTGTGGCAGTAATATAACAAACACAAGCCCAACACAAAATAGGCAAATACTATAAAAAAAATCCCTTTAAAAGGGATGTACCGCAAAAGGATGAATTACATTGAGTAACAACCATTTTCTTTTTTAAAATATAAATATACAGTAAAAATAATTTTTAAGTGTAAAGATTGTGGTTGTTTGAACATTTTGAGCCAAGTTCCATTTGTTGCTATTCTTTCAACATCAGTCTTTACGTTGTTACATAAATTTGAAAAAAGATGGAATAGATTCCAAACATTTGGTACCAAATGTGATCCCATCTACATCCTCAAGAATTTCGGAAGCTAATTCATTGGCGATTTTGCCCAATAGTTTATGTTACACTCTGTTTTGTATTCTCTCTCACACTATACTTACGTCAAAACTGTCTATATATAGTATAATTGTGATTGCACAAATGAAATTTGTAAAAGCAAACAACATTCGCATCTTTTAGTATAGATTAATTCATAACAATCTGGTTTGAAAATTTAAACACACAGAATGTTAAACACTATATCAAGAATAATTATTTTTGGAAAATATAAACAACAAATATATTATAGGCCTACACATACTGAAACCCAATGCTATTGTATTAATTTTGTTTATAGCATGGTTAAAGACTAGTGATATATATGTAGGAACATAATTCGTTACATCTGCACCAAAGCTACATTTTACTGATTTCTGATTTTTCTGTATATCATCATAATGTTATAGACAAAAATATATGAAGTTAATCAACTTATCCAAAAGAAGGTAATTGTTTATCATGTGTGCAAATACATTGTAGCTTTTGATACCAGACTTTTGATTAAGGGCATAACATACACATATTATTATTATCATGTGAAACTCCTAAATGTAGAACCAATTGTCCTGCCAATTATTCTCTATCTCCCACCAACTGCCAATTAATTTTCATGTGTAAGTTTTCTGGAATAGATGTGTAATGACATCAAAACATTTTCATTAACCTATAGCAAGATCGCTGCTAGATAACCTTGACCCTGCTTGAAAAGCACTTTATTCATAAACTATCAAATAGAAAGTTAGAAACAACAACAAACTTGAACCAATTAATAAGTACCGTGGCCAGCTTTGCTGGCCCCGGTACAAAAAATACAGCACTCATTTTTTGGGATTAAAAAAAATATTGTCCTATGGACGCAATAAGTAGACCAAACACAACTATTGCCGGAGCTGGATCTTTACCATCCGAATCTTTTATTTCCTTTCATTTACACAGTTGATCAAGTGTCAACTGTGTTCTTCATACTTAATTCAATATCACCTCAGACAGCTATATCATCTGAGGTTCTTTAATGTATATTATTTCAGATGTATCAGACAGCTACAACATCTGATATCTGATCAAGTGTCAACTGTGTTCTTCATACTTAATTCAATATCACATATCACCTCAGACAGCTATATCATCTGAGGTTCTTTAATGTATATTATTTCAGATGTATCAGACAGCTACAACATCTGATACCTGATCAAGTGTCAACTGTGTTCTTCATACTTAATTCAATATCACATATCACCTCAGACAGCTATATCATCTGAGGTTCTTACATGTATATTACTTCAGATGTATCAGACAGCTACAACATCTGATACCTGTCCCATTCTCCAAACAGCATAATTTGGCTAGGACCTAACAATTACTCATTTTGGGCTATTTCACGTTAAGCGTACACTTACAGTCCCACAGAGGGTCAAAATTAGAAGTCCTTAAATTCATAAAAATTCTATGATTTTTAGAACTTCATGATGTACCAAATTCAATTCCAAAATATCAGAGCGTGGGATCATCAATAATATTGTTAAATTCATCACTAAAGTTTCAATGGGAAAATGCATGGCGTCTGGAGAGGACATTTTGTTTAACAAAACAACATTAACCACTTCAGCGCTATGTAGTTCAAATAATGTATGGGTTAAAATTATTTGCATTTGTTTACATTGTTCATCAGATGATAATACACATTTTTTAATCATTCTACATGACATTTTTTGTTTTAAAATTAAAGTGCCGGCTTCTGCAAATCCAGAAGCAAGTTAAACGATTGTTGAAAAAACATGAAACTCTTACTTTATTATAACAGTATATCCTCTTGTGTATCATTTTTCTTATCATAAATGTTAGTTCTGATGTGTTTTAATTAAATATTGTCAAGTTCCCATATTTTTCAGTAGAACTTGTGTTTTCTGTGCTTTCCAACGTATGGAGAGGACATTTTGTTTAACAATCAGTTTTTCACTTTTTTTCACTGATATTCAAGCAGCATACTTATCTTCATCAGTCTAAAAGTTTTCATCAGATGTTATTACACACAAATACTGCTGGAAAAGAATACCATCTCTTGTATTTTACTTTTAATGCAGGCTCCTGTAAATCCAGACACAGGTCACAGCTATTTGGTGAGGCATGAAATCCACACTTTCACCATCAAAACATATCTTGAAAATAGATGTTTCTGACTACAAATGTTCACTTTAGATGTGTTGTCAATATGATATCTAGATGAAACATTCACTTGAAATAAAAGTACATGCTTTTTGTGAGCTGTTACGGACCACAGTTTTTGTTTGTTCTGGAGACGACATTCTGTTTAACAACATGATATCATCAGATATTGGCTACTTTGAGTATTGTGATTAAAAACTAATGCCTTGTCTTGTTAGAGGGAAGGAGAAGGTTAATTTTGTTGAAATAAAGTGAAACATTTACCCTTGATTTTGTGTCAATTGCCGATTTACCCCTGTTCTGGAGAGGACACACTTTTAACGCGGAATCAAGACACCAAAACTGGCAGGTTGTGATATTTTATACAAATATCCTCAGAACTAATTGTCCTGTTTTATGATTGGGGAACACCCTGAAGATTCTACAGATGCAAGTTTTGGCAGGAACTACCAATTAAGTTTCAATTTTGATAGTACTTGTTTTGGAGAGGACATCGCATTTTTTGTTTAACGCAGAATCTACATAATTACAAAAATGGTCATAATTTTCGCAATACTGGACCAATTTATGCCAAATAACTTGCATTGCATTGTGTATGCTTCATACTTTGTTACCAAAGCAATAGCTACAAAGGAGGCTTATTTATATTCCTAAGAAATCATTCACAAGTCATTCAAAATATGAAGTGGGACTCCAGAAATGTGTTGAAAATGCATGTAAATGCAAAAATCTGATATAAAAAGTTGTCAGAATTTCATGAAAATGCTCCTGTAGCTTCTCCTCCATAACACCCATCTAATAAAATCACCCACATTATATAATGCTCCAAATTCAGGTAACCAGAAATGCTGCAGCACCATTTAGAAAAGTGCACACTTAACGTGAAATAGCCCTTTAAGCAATGGATATTCAATTAATTATTGCATCATACAGCTACATCAATTATTACTCATATCCGAATTGGGACAACCCAATTCAATATCCAAACAGCTTAATTTGGAACGGACATTAAATATAAAACAATTACTCATTTTCCGAATTAGGACAACCCAATTCAATTTCCAAACAGCCTAATTTGGAACGGACAATTAAATATAAAACAATCACTCATTTCCGAATTAGGACAACCCAATTCAATTTCCAAACAGCCTAATTTGAAACGGGCATTTAACTAACTATCCAGTTAACCTTTTGTCATGAAGTGGGATGACCCAAATCAATTTCCAAACAGCCTAATTTGGAATGGACATTAATTATTAAGTATGAGAAAACATTCCTAATGACTCGCCCAAATGCAGCAATTTATCTCCATTTTGATTCATATATTGGACAAAATGGTAAAAAGCAAAAGAAACAACGCCATTTAATATCATATTTTTCATAAAGGGAGTGGTGGGTGGGTTTTAAAATTTTCCTGACCTCTTCGGATGGTATCAAAACAGCTTATGAATTTTCCTGGCAATAATTTCTGAGAAAACAGCCACGCCCCAGAACTGCTGCCTGTGATTGGCTACTGGCACGCCGACTCGTATTCGACACAGGGCATGGATGCACAACAGGTGTCGGCCTGATGTCACAACACGCATGGCTCCACCTTTTATTGATCTACAGGACAATGAAACCCTTTTCAACAAAAACCAGGGCTTATTACGCCAATGACAATTTTGGTTTTGATTGAAGTTTGCTCAATCAAAACCCGATTATCAAGTTCTGCCAAATGAAACACATCTCAATCCTAATCCTTTAGTTAGTCCTAACTGGCAATAAAAGAAAAAATTCACTATTTTACTAATTTCTTGAAAAAAGAGCCAAAAACATGCATTTTCGGCATATTTTCTGACAATCGAGTCACAAAAATCAAAGACTTGGAACAAGTCTAAGCATTCAAAATCTTGAGTACATGTATATGCCAAAATGTTGCTATAATTTTCACATTTTTGTGTTCTCTAGATAATGATATTATCGGTTATCAGAATGAAACAGTTCTTTTCCAAAAATTAGACTGCATAAACTGAAATTAGTCTTGGTACAAGTCTTTGGGCTTGATTGTCACAGCATACGAAAAACACCCTAAAAATGCATGTTTTTGGCCCTTATTTCCAAAAATTTACCAAATATTAAAATTTAACTTTTATTGCCAGTTAGGACTAACTAAATGATTAGGATTTAGCTATGTTTAATTTGGCAAAACAGGATTATATTTTTTTAATCCCAAAAAATTAGTTCTGTATTTTTCTGGAATAGGGAGTAGTTTTGGTGAACACTGCACAGTTGGGAATTTTGTCTGTTTTATTTTAAATGTTAAAAGGATACCAATGGTGTTGTTTGCGTGTGTTTTTCTATTTTCCTGTATTACTTTTTTTAAATACTGCATTGCACTTTTTTGTATAAAGAAAACAAAAAGCATTGCACATTGCACTCTAATTTTCAGGCCTGCTCCTGCAAACAAGCTTGTCCTTTTGGCCCTATACTGGGAGCTACGTTATACTGGGTCTTTATTTTTCTTACCTTCCTTCTTCACCACCTGAATAGCTTATTGCATCACCAGTACCACTAAATTCTGCTGTGCTTGGATTGCCAATATTATAATAATGAGATAAATCTTTACTGCGTTGACAAACCTAACAAAAATAAAATCAAGATGAAACAAATACTGTATCACTGCAAGTTGTATATCTGATTAAAACAGTGACATTTAGGCTATATAATAATCGGGTCGAGAACACCTGGCCCTGCTACTCCCCACCAAGTTACGTCACTGTACCCCATATGGATCTCCAGGTAATCTGTTTATTATTCTGCCTATTATGCATAAATTCTGCAAATTAGGTAATTCTGCAAATTAGGTACTTAATTACCATATTTTGCGCTCAAAATCTAATCAGGTCGAGACCCCATATTAAGTTTCATTATCATAGCACTTAACAGTTCTCAAGATAACGCGTTCACAAGCTTTTCCGAACACACACACACACCCCTCCTCCCGCTTGAGTGACCAACTGGGGACACACATTAAAAAAAAATCCCACTGGGGATTTTTTTGTGCAAAATTTCACACATCTGGGGCTTTTAATGTGTGTACAATTGGGGACCTACCCCTACTTGAAGGAAGTCTCCAGTTGTGATAATGCCATTTTTGGCCTTTTCAGCCACAGAGTGACCCCATACGCCTATTATTACAATTGGGGACGTCCCCATTTGGGGTGAATTCCGGATTTTAGTAAAAATCACCAAAAGTCCCCGATTGTAGGGTTTTACCTGGTCACCGTCCACGGACACACACACGGACCCACCCCCACCATAGTAATTACAAGTCTCTCCCTGAACATAATTCAGGCGAGATAATAAGAATTACATGGTGCACACAAAAAATTACTACTCACTGCTACATTGGTACAATCGCCACTAGAAAAAGGAGTGCATGGATTGTATGCATACATAAAATCATCAGGTACCGTAGGTTCCTTGAAATCAAATCTGAAAAATAATAAAAACAGAACAAATATTTACTGTCACATTAGCAAATTAAATTGGGCCAAGAAATATGAACTGTGAAGCTATTTTAAACCAGGTATGTATGTATCATGCGATAATTGCTCAGACTGGAAAAAAAATTACATCAAAGAAGTAAGGATTGGTCAACATCACAAGAATAGAACAAATACGAGAAATTTGGACCCATCGATATACCAAAAGTCAAAATTTTCAGCCGAATTTAACCCAAATTGTCTTAGTTTTTACAATTTTTCAAGAAATTTGGACCCATCGATATATACCAACAGTCAAAATTTTTGGCAGAATTTAACCCAAATTGTCTTAGTTTTAAAGGTCATATATATTGCTCGGACAACATCATATCATTGGCAAGCTAATATTATGAGGACAATGAAAATAAGACGCGTAAAATTGATATTCCGCAAAAAACAACTTAAGCGATGAATTCCTTCGAACAAGACAAATTTGACCTAGAAAAAGGTTGACGTCATGAAATGATTGTGCCTGCTTTGCCAGAAGGGACTTCTCAATGCACAGAACGTATACTGTTGTTGTTCACAGAAAAAAACCTCTGAATTAAGTATTACAAATTTAATGTTTTTTTAAAAACATATGGATAAAATCTTTTCTCTTTTTATATATATAAATTTGTAAATTGTGATATTACAATTCATATATCAATATCATGAGAAATATTTGGGCTAAAAAATAAAAAAATAATTTGAGCTTAGAATTTCAGCGTGATCAATCTGAGACTAGCATATAAACCGTGTTGAGTCCACAAACTCATGTATCTGTTTCCCTGTGCGATATTGCAATGCTCTAGTTATTATAGTTTCAGTTGGATGAAATATTACAAAGCAAACATATAGTAACAATACTGTGTGACGCATTGTTTCCCAAATGAGAACAATAGTCTGCATATTGTTTTGCAGTATTGTTATGGTAAATAATAGTACAACTCATTGTTGCTAATGTCAAACTTGTCAAAGTGATTGTGATTGTATGAGGAGAGCATGATATAGTGTCCGCTTCATTTACTTACGTCATAACCCGCTGCCTTGAAAATTAATTTCCCTTCGAATGGGGGAAGAACACGTACGAGCCCGAAATTTACCCACACAATTTTTCTTTTTTCAGGAGAAATATGCATAAAAAATTGCAACAAGTGTCAACTTGTAATGTAATAATTATTCTCTTTGAATAGTGATCAACTTGTTTTTGCAATAGAGCTGCCCTTTAACAAATTTCCTCCCAACTTCTGGCGAAATTTCAAAAAATTCTGGCTACATCGAGGCAAAAATGAGTAATTTTCCGAAAAAATTGAGAAAGGACCCACATATATACCAAAATTGGCCTAGAAAAAGGGGTCATTAATACCAAAAGGCTGAAAATGCTACCCATTTGTACTGAGTACCCTCAGTACTGGGGGACTGGGGTATCAGATTGCAGGTTTGATGTATACCAGGCATGAGAACTACTTTCATATCAAAAACCCTGAAAGTTATGGACTGCCAGCTTAGGGTGAAAAGCGACCGATATGCAGCGTGTCACGTCTGGGGTCCAAGGGCCTGCTTAAGGGCCCCTGGCGAGGTCCAGGGTAGGTTTGGGCGACTAAGTCGCTAATAGTCATTAGTTGCAACTATTACAGGTAGACTACTGCACCAATCTTTGACCCGATTTTTCGGTCCAATTTTGACCACAGATAGTCGCGACTATTTGCTGCCGACTTGTCGACCAAGAAAAGAAGTGATAGTCGCCCAACTCTAGTCCAGGGGCAGCGCCCGGCTGGGGTCAAGGGGCAGACGCAGAGCCCCCCTGAAGCTGACAGGTTTCTACACCTTCTTACCTACGTTGTAACTTCAATTTTGAACATGGACTCGGACTGAGTCAGGACTTGAGCCGTACTCAATTCATATAGTTTACTGGACTCACACTTGGCTCAGACTCGGCACCTTGGTCTTGAGTCCAGACTTCGACACAAAAGGACTTGGCTCGGACTTGGATTCAAATGGACTCGGCTTGACTCAGATGAGGTAGACTCGGATACAAGTCTAGCTAATTTATAACCTGTTTGTGCAGATGTGAGAGAATCAATCAATGCATGACACCACTAGAAATTTTTCCTTTTATAGGCATATGTAGCACACTGTGTTGTACTCTCTCTGATACCTATATATACAATGTATGATGATCCAAGATATTCCACCAATAGTAGCCCTCGCTATGCTCGCTAATCGAGAAGCATCACGGTGTGTGAACGGGGCTATAGTTCTAGTAATAATCATGTAAGCATGCGTGACCAAAAAAATGTGTGACAAGGGGTGTTTTTTTCTTGGTTGAGCATGTTAAATGGCATGGCAAAAAAACCCTGATTTTCATGACAAGGGGTAGTTTTAAACTTGTTTATAATGCATTTAGGGTACCATTTTAATCCGCTTTTCAAATCTGCTGTGACTCCGATAGTTTCAGATTCCCTGCCGGAATTCCCCATTCGTAGAAATGTTTAAAGTATATTCCAAACCTAGAGTGTCACAGTGTTATGCAAATATATTTCATCACATGTTACATTTGATTTAACCATGGTCTTGTACTTCTATGTAAAATACCATTTAGATTAAAAAATGTGCATATATTAAAGTCATATTATAACATTTGCTGAGGAAGACGCCCCTCACTGAATTTTTAAAATTCCTTTTTTTACACGATTAAATTGTACTTTATTAAACCAATATACCCTGCAAAAATCAAGACTCTCTAGTGCTGTAGTTTTGTCAAAATCCTGTTTGTGCAGATGTGAGAGAATCAATCAATGCATGACACCATGCAGTGCTAGAAATTTTTCCTTTTATAGGCATATGTAGCACACTGTGTTGTACTCTCTCTGATACCTATATATACAATGTACATGTATGATGATCCAAGATATTCCACCAATAGTAGCCCTCGCTATGCTCGCTATTCGAGAAGCATCACGGTGTGTGAACGGGGCTATAGTTCTAGCCTATGTGGTGTTGTTTGAGCACCTCTGTCAATGCCATACACATGGCATAAACCTGGTCACATTGTACATCCCATTATCCGGGGGGTGGGGGGCACTCAAATATAATGATGTAAGCATGCGTGACCAAAAAAATGTGTGAAAAGGGGTGTTTTTTTCTTGGTTGAGCATGTTACGTGTGTGACGCGTTAAGGGGCAAAAAAAACCTGATTTTCATGACAAGGGGTAGTTTTAAACTTGTTTATAACACATTTAGGGTACCATTTTAATCCGCTTTTCAAATCTGCTGTGACTCCGATTCCGAAAGTTTCAGATTCCCTGCCGGAATTCCCCATTCGTAGAAATGTTTACAGTATATATTCCAAACCTAGAGTGTCACAGTGTTATGCAAATATATTTCATCACATGTTACATTTAATTTAACCATGGTCTTGTACTTCTATGTAAAATACCATTTAGATTAAAAAATGTGCATATATACGATAATATACCATATATATTAAAGTCATATTATAACATTTGCTGAGGAAGACGCCCTCACTGAATTTTTAAAATTCCTTTTTTACACGATTAAATTGTACTTTATTAACCCAATATACACTGCAGAAATCAAGACTCTAGCTGCTGTCGTTTTGTCAAAATCCGAGATTTTGAATAAAATGCCGGAATTACCGGCGCTTTATTATTACGATGGAATTATTAGTCGAACGCATACACAATGTTCATAACACACAGTACGTACACAGCGTGCGGGACGGTGATATGTACACAACAAAGGGTCGTACCACAACCACAACTTCCGGGAGCACTTCTCTGTATATTAGTTGATTTGATCAATCGTTCCTTGATATTTGGAACATTTACCGGAATAAATTTTGCTGATGAAGTAGCAATAAGTTGGAAATATCAGAATGTGAATATCAAGTCGGTCATTTTGTCTGCAAGTACAGTACAGTCGCGGATACCGAACACTCGGCGACGGCCACTGAGTTCATGGCCCGTATGTATCTCCCGGGATGTATCTACGAGTTCGCCTATCATACATGACCGGTTGTAAAGCTAAGAAATAATTAAAAAATCCTGTACATGTACCTTATTCTATTCCTTCATTTTCTCATTGTGATAAGTTTATCTCAACTTGGTGTGACGATCTGAACTGGTAGCACTAGCAGTTATTTTTTGCAATCTGTTTTCATTCCGGTTCTTCGGCGAATCTTCGCTCTTCGTGCTTTGTAATATTCCCTATGATATCGTGGATGGCTTGGCCTATCCCAAATCACCCCGGCCAGCACTTTTTCCATTTTTATCACACACTTTATTCAGGAACTTCATTCTTGATTTGATCATGATGTTTCCTTCATGTTATTCTTATTTTATTGAAGAAATTTTTCATGTAAAGTAAGTTGACAATGACTGATTTCTTGCATTGGCCCGATGCATGCCACAGTAATGCATGGACATTGTGTTTACAATCAAACCCGAAGTAACTGTGTCCCCGAGCTGGCGTCATCAACGAAAGCGCCCAATTTGAAAGATTTCGTTTTGTAATTTAGGGGAGGGTGCCAATATCCAATCTTTGCATGGAGATTTTGTCTAGCCTAGTACGTTAGGCAAATAAAAAATATTCTTTTCTGCTTCCTGACATCATAAGCTTTCCATTGATATATAACTTTATTTTCAATGAGGTTCACCTTTAAGTTTCAAGAATTTGGTAAGAATCCTAGTTAAGTTTCTGATTCTTATATGAGTACAGTTTTACATGCATCGTCCAAATTTCAAAGAAATTTGTTAAAATGCTACAGCGGGCGCAAAGTCTTAAGCGTGTAAATCACATTCACACACAAAATGGGAAAAACGAGTCTCAGTGGACGAACGGCGTCCATGAGACTCACGAGTCTAGGCTACCCTGGGATCACAACTTATGGTGCAAAACAACTACCCTGAGTAAAGATAAACACTTGTGCTGAGCATGAAATTGGTCACTTATCGCTCACTGTTCAAAATGTGACATCTACACCAATTACAGTCCCGAAACTGTCTACTTTTTAGCCACCGCAATTCTGAAACATTTAGTGATAGTTAAAAATGCGATCCCCAACCATTTGGTTACCTTTGGACGAATTTGCAGAAATCTCCGCGGAGTCTCCGTGTCTGAAATTCCCCAGTACAAACATCGAAAATGTCGCATTTCTCAGTCCCTGTGATGATACTATATCCGCATCGCAGTTTTCATGCTTGTTTGAGTGATAGTAGGATACGGGATGTAGGCTAGTCCCCTGTGTTTGACCTGCTCCGACGTCTGAATTCACACGGAATTATTCGTACCTGCTTTAATACCAGACAGCAATACTGCGTATTGCTGTAGTGTATGGAACCAGACATACAAAACAACCTTCCTTGTCCTGTTTTCCAATAATATTATGTTCTTAAAATCATAACACACATTTGTATAGTACTTATACTTATTACTTACGCTGGCTTATTTGCACCATCTAACGGAGACAAATCTATTTTCGTTCCATCAGGAAACACACATGCACATGTACTACCGGTTAGCATTGTGCATTCTGGTGGATCTTGGCCGACTACTACACCGATAAACAAAAATAACACATGCAATGTCAAGCAAATACGACCTGAAACGCTCACAAAAATCTCCATTTTGTAAGTAAAATACTCGACCAATTCAGTGACTGAAAGACTTTTTGTTGAATAAGTTTGTTGTCTTATATCTCGTGACTTTCTCTTTCCCTGTATTAAATGTTGACACTTTCACCAGAGAGTTGATATTCTTGAGAGGGCACTCTATTCACGTGGTTTCTTTTCCAACGCTAAAAGATCACGAATTTTGGTGGTTTGCAAATGAAAAGTGTCCGCACTATCGATTGATTACGTAACTGTTATGAATAATGTATTAGGTTTTCAATGCAATCGCCTCCACCCATCAATACATATTATCTGTATTTATCAAAGTACTTGGAATAGCAATCTGGTGAGTTCACTGAACTACGCCCTAATACTGATGGAGTTTTAATGGCGTTTAATGGCGCTAATCCTCTCCATACACAGATGAACAAATACAATAGGAGAAGGTCAACACATATGACCTCCTATATGACATGTTATATGAGATGTACAACAACCTGAATATCATAAAGATCAGTGTTCGTTTGTGCATATGAACTGCATATTTACAATACTAAATATTAGTCGTTATATATTATGCCAAATATTGGTATTATGACAACACGGTATATGCATTGTATATAAAACAACCAATAGATCCTGCTATCATGGCGTCAGGTCATTGGTTCATCATATCCCGTATGTTTCTTAAAATTCATTCATATTTGAGACAAATTTCTGTGCCCATTTTATAGGCGTACAGGTGGATCCGGTTTTTTGGTCATTTTCATTTCTTTTTGATGAAAGAATTAAGGTTTTCCACTGCACGGAGGCCACTATGTGATACTAATTTAATGCTATTTGTAAATGAATGCGGATTCCCGGTTGTTGGGCACAGTGTGACAACTGTCCACCCATCCAGACAACATCATAACATAATAAAACGTCTGTATTTGTACGATGAGTAAATATTAAACTGAACTTTGCCTTGGAACATTGTGTAAGACGGTGTAAGATTTTGTGGGCGCCCTCAACATTATTATCCTCTTTGTATCCGTAAATGACATGGCATAGACTGTGTGAATTCTATGAAGACTACTTATACATAGGGTCATATCCATGGACACAAGCAACGCTCTGCAGGGTCTATTGTTCTATTGTTTCCTATTAGAACGCTGACATATTGGAAAATGTTGCCAATCAATATTCATGAGAGTGTACATTCAACGTCCAGTTTGCGAAATTGGGTGAGTTGTGTTTGGTAGGTGTGAAATACAGCTGACTGGGCGTTTTAATTACGTAACGAATAAAGGCATTGACATCGTCGAATGGCTGCCCAGTGCTGTTATGCGTTTAGTTATTATATAGGCCTAATAATTATTATTAAATGTATTCATCATTCCTTTCTTTTTTTTTCTTTGTACTTATTCTTTCCTAGACCTACACTGTCTTTATCACTCCCTCGCTCTCATTGTCCCCTCTCACCCTCCCTCTCTCATTCCCATCATTTTTCGCTTATATTTCTATTTATCTACTTGTCTTTATTATATCTTTTTATTTCTGCCTTCCTCCAGCCCTCTCCCATTCTCCATATCCCCTCCTCCCTTCTTCCTCCCTCCTCCCCTCCCAAGACTTCTTACAGAGGTGAATCTGCCCCTCCCCAACCCCCTCCCCTCTTTGGGCACGCCACTATTTCTATACCAATCTCCTTCTTAAAATAAAATTAAATGGAAATTTCTTTAAAACAACCTTTATAGGCCTATACTTATATTTACATGTATACGTATAGCGATTACCATTATAGTGTAATATAGATATATGGACTGGACATGGCAGCCTTCATACATTCTAATGTGTAATCGATCACCAAGAGCATTCAATTTATTTAAATGAAACGCCTATCGTCAGGTGGGTGGTAAAGATGATTGCATCGACAGCTAAAGCCTCCTTATAGTCTTCAGACCCACACAAGCACACATTTGGGATACATAAGTACAATGGTACCACTTTACACATGACTGCCCTTACACATGACTGTAGTGTGGTCACTTATTGATACCCGCCTGTTGTGTAGAGCGTTAATATGATGCCGGATCAGTGACCAATTTAATGGCGGAACCCTTTCTTCGAAACAATGGTACCACTTTTATGAATAGCCTGTCGCAACTTCTAATCGGCATCAAAAGAACAAAAGATTATATAATCTATTGCGACTCTATTTCTATTAAAAGCTCTTTGGACACAAGTAACGATAATTGACAACACGATACGCGACTGTATTTAGGGGCTAACCACTAATAATTAATAATGCCGGGTAGGGCCTACTCCTGGGCGACTCGTGTGGGCAAGGACGCTTAGGACGGTGACCAAATGAGTCCCAAATTTCACCGGGGGTGGGGGGCACTCAAGTATGATAGTGTAGGCCTAAACGCATGACTTTTTAAACACCCCTAAAACGAGTTTTACCCTACCAGCAAATTTAGGATCAATAGGCCTAAGCTAACTTAATACACTAAAGGAAGTTTTGGATGAGAAAACGGACATTTTGATGAGAAACGGCCAAAATGGTGAGAATTTAAATTTTCTCATTCTTTTGGATGAGAAACTTCCTGGTGTGTGTGTCAATCATTATTGTCTTATTAAAACTGGTGAAAATTGGTAATCCCCGCTGAGCTCAAAATAAACATTATTATTTTGTCATCCAAAAGAAGAATGAGAAAATTAAATTCTCATCAGTGGCCGTTTCTCACCGATCGCATCATGTGTCCGCATGTGATCAGATCGATGTCATGTTGACAGCAAAATCCGGGACTTTGGTTGACCTGTGCTAGACTCCAGCACATGTTAATGACGCAAAGACAGTTGTGGTAACACCATGGTCGCAGACATGCAAAAAAAGCTCAAAAACAGATAGTAATGAAACCAGTTTTTATTTTCCTTGCTCTAGCGAATTCAAAGAGAAGGTGTTTCTAGTACAATACAGCGTCGGACTCTAGCTGAGAGCGTAGCCTAAGTCCAAACGGACTCCAAGAAGGGCTCTCCATACACAAATGAACAAACACAAAGGAAGGTAGTCTCCTCCGTGACCAGCTTGATTTCGATGGAGCGAAAACAAATTGGCTGCAGAGGAGACGGGTAATTTTGCCATGCAAATGAGGTGAGTGTCAGCCCCCTGCTTTCACCTAGCACTTCCGGTTCTGTGTCAGGTTGCGGTCTGTAAATAACAGTGATGCAGACTGTCAATACCATGATACGATTTTCAATTTCAAAAATGGAAAAAAATTCAGATTGGAGTTTTAATAAATTTTAAAAATCATATTAAGATAAACACCGTTAAAAATAAATTCAATTTAATCAAAGGTAAGTATATACACGTATGAGCGATAAATTTTTTGGTTTTCATGATTCATGGTTTTAGGAGACAAGCAAAGCATGCCATTGACTTTGACGTTTTTTAAGCTTATCTACTAAAGTTGTTTTCTTTAAACTTCCGTGGTCGTGCCTGTGCGTATCGCGTACACCAGCGTAAACACAAAAGCAATAAACAATCATGCTGATTGGCTGATCAATGCACTTGACAACAAGCCCGGCTGACCCATTGGTCTTGGCGCGGTAGCGTAGTAGGCGACCTTGTCACTTCTACGCGATCGCAATTCACCAGCGCGTACCCGGACCACGGAAGTTTAAAGAAAACAACTTTAGTAATGCACAAATCAATTGCAGTCCCTGCCCCCCAGGGGCCGGGGATAGCGGGGACCTACCCGGGGATGTAATTTTGGAAACTGTTACAAACATGTACAGTCCCGGCTTGGTCCCCGCAGGGTGGGGCACTATTTCCGTGTACATCCCGGGGTACATCCCGGCCAAGTCCCCGCCCCCTAGCCCCGGGCACCATGTTCGAAGTCCCCGCATACTCCCCGGCCCTAAGGGGCCGGGACAGGTTCTCAATCTCGTGATTGTGTCGAGCAAGAACATCATGAT
The DNA here is from genome assembly GCF_039555335.1 of Amphiura filiformis. Classification (NCBI taxonomy): domain Eukaryota; kingdom Metazoa; phylum Echinodermata; class Ophiuroidea; order Amphilepidida; family Amphiuridae; genus Amphiura; species Amphiura filiformis. Next base: position 37,522,838 of record NC_092631.1, read on the forward strand.
GACCCCTCATCTTTATTCATAGTATCTTTTCCTCCAGGCCTACTCCTGATCCAGATTGCTTCCTTTAGCCAGTGTGTAGTTTTGTCGGATTCTTGATCAATAACCTGCGCCTCCTCCCACCCAATTACGTGGTTTTGGTTGGCAACATGTTCGGCAAAGGCAGATTTATGAATTTCTGAAGCAGATGCTTTTCGTTGTGACCGGGTGAACTCTTGGCGCTTACTTTTTCGCTTTCTGACTTGTGTTCTGTTAACAAGCGGCCTGTTTCCCCGATGTAAGTTTTGGGGCAGTTCTGACAAGGTATCTCGTAGATCACTGAACTGCTGATTGTAATGGGTCATGCTTGTCTTTCGGGTGATCTAACATGTTGCGTATCGTGCGGTGGGGTTTCATACTGGTGGAAAAGTCATGTTTTTTAAAAACTCTGGAAACCCTCTCGGAGAGTCCCTCCCGGGTCCCTCCACGTATACATGGGACGACCACAAGACCTATGCTCCTCTCCTTGCTGTCTTTTCTAATTTTATATAAACCGAAATGGAGTTCTTTATTTATTTATGGTTTAAGAAAAATCAATGTGCCAAAGTCATGAGCAAAAACGACTTCTGAAACCAACTTATAGGCTTAAATATTCTCTTCACCATATAGCTACATAGTTAACTAAATACCTTTAGAAGACACAGCCTATCGTAGCATTAAGATGGTTAATGAAAAATAATAACAGAAATCATCTTGTATAGGCCCATTCTTTTGCACCAGTAGAGCTAAATAGTTCGGACTAAATACCTTCAGAAGACATAGCATTAATATGTAGCAGTTAGATGATTAATAAAAAAATACACATAAAATACAAATAAAACAAATTATTTAATAGGCCTACAAGATGGTCAGTTTCCGACATATTTTTCCCTGACTTTCGGATTGTGCATGCACATTAATATTTTTCATTATAACATGCATTATAGCTCTATTTGTGCAAAAGATTAGGCCTATAAGATCGGTTTCCGACATTGTTTTCGGATCGCGCATGCACATTAATATTTTTCATTAATGACGGAAATAGGGCACGTCCCATTTTTTTAAAAACTTTGGTACAGTGCAGGTCTGTATTTCAACGCCAAATACGAGCAGTAAAAATCTCTGAATAGCCTTTAATATTTTTTTTGTTAATAACTTTTTGAAAAACATACTTTAGGACAAAAATCCATTATCCGTACTCCCATTTTCTTGACCATTTCCGTACGAAATACGGAAAAATCGTAGGCTAGTACTATGGCAACCCTGGCTGTGTTGTCTGCTTGTCTGCCACTGTCTGAAAAACAAAACCATGTGAATCGGTGCTCCTATTTTGATAGGAAATGAACCAAATGGCGATTGCCTGTATTTTACGAGCTCAAAACAAAATTATCGAGAAGCGTGCATTCCCGGGTAAATCGCTAGAACAGGCTAGTGTTTCCCCACATAGGACCCGCACAGTTGTGAGTACTCTTCTATTACGTCCGGGTACACTCCGGGTAGATCCGGCCTGTTTGAGAGGCATTACATCCCGTACACGCCCCACTACATCCCGCACTGCGGGGACACATTGAACTGTTACATCCCGGCCAAGTCCCGGGTAGGTCCCATATCCCGGCCCCTGGGGGCCGGGACTACCAATTGATTTGTGCATAAGTATCCCAGGCAAACCTTAGTTAAGGGGTACTAAAGTCTTATTCAGATTCCTTTTACAAATTAAGCGTGCTGCTAGCCGTCCAGCGCGTATTATTTGCACAAGGTCCAATGCACACGCTTGACGTCGCGCGCGTATATGCGATGGTTAAGCTGTCAAATGAAATCTGAATAAGACTTTACACCCCTATCCAATTTTGCGCCTATTTTTGCAATTTTCTCAAAAATTATAGCACATTGGTGACAAGTAAAATATGTATATTATAGGGGCAAGGACTACAACTACTGTACTGAAAATACAGCAACACAAAGCAAGTAGTTATTGATTTATTGATCAAATATTGGTTTTCCCTCATTTTTGACTGTAACTCCACAACTGTTGGCTGTGCTGAAATAAAATTTCCAGTGCAGTAGTTGTAGTCCTTGCCCCTATAATATACATATCTTACTTGTCCCCAATGCGCCATAATTTTTGAGAAAAATGCAAAAATATGCACAAAATTGGGCAGGGGTGTAGTACCTCCTTAACACATTTGCTAGTCAGCGAAATTCGCCGAGACCGGGGCCCAAACACAATGCATATTTACATAGAAATTTGAATTTTTTTCGAGAATAGGTCGGTGAAGGAAACCTACATATGTTTTCTATACTTCACTTGACCCAAATATATGATTTTTTATGGTGATAATCAAGTCGCACATGGAATTTTAAAGGGATTTTGATAGCAGTTCCATTAAAAAAAGCTGCTATCGCCATGAGACTAAGATCTAGAAACACCCCTAAATGCCGTTTTGGGGAATTTTGCTAGCAGAATCTTTTTGATGAAAGTCAATCTTTGACAAGATGTAACTTTGTTACGGAAAGTGCTATGACAAAAATGTTTTCAGTTTTGGCTTTCTTTACTCAAGGGCTTTAATTTGATATGTAAAATAATGCAGTTTGATGGCAAATTTGAATTCACCTAGCATACCTATTATCTATAATTAAATGACCATGCTTACCAGTTACATGTACTGAGTCTGAGTACTACTATACTAAAATGCAGTAAACCTTTGACGAGCGCGTATTGTAAGGATACATCGCGTATTTACTGCGTTGCACGCACTTGTCTCTAATTGGCTGCTGAGGCGATCTGTTATTGCCGAGTGGAAATTTATGAATGAACTGTGCGCCGCAGGCCTCCAGAAAATTTTCTGCTGTCTGGGAACTTAATGACAAGTGCTGAAAATTTTCTGTGAAATAACTGAAATAGGCCTATGTGCGCGTGCGCGAAGCGCGAAATCCTAACGGCCGGGGTCCAGGGCCCGCTTAAGGGCCCTGGAAGCTCTCAGGGTTTAGATGCTCTCTTGTGCAATCTGAGCCTTATTTTGGAACAGTTTTCTATCAAAATTTACATCCCTTTTCACAAAAAAACACAACTTAAAATTTCAAAGTATTACTGTCAAAACTCAAAACAATTTTTTATTTATTTTTTAACATTTTTTAGAAGTAGTTTGCAACTTTGAAGAACCACTGGACCTATTCTGAAGGGTTAGGATTATTCACAGATAATTTGAAAAAAAAAAATGGAAAAAAATTACGAAAAAATTACAGTTTGTTATCCTTAAGGGATGGGTTTATATGTGTGTAAATGGAGGAGAAATGGGAGGATTTTGGCATGTTTGCTGTGATTGTTTGCCTAGCAATATTGATCACAAGTACACAATTGATGGTGCATATCAAGGACCAAACTCTATAGTTTTATATTTGAGCACGATCACTTCTGTAAGGTCATGGGAAATTATGTAAATCGGCTTTTATATTTGATGTTGCATATCGGCTCACGCACTTTTTTTTTGTACCCAGTATTTCACAAAGTCCCTGTACTCTGATGACCCTATGACTTTTTGCTGGTATGTTGAGCACTTTAAACAATTAATTATAGTACTTACCTCCTACTTCAGGAACATGCGTATGCCTTAATGTATGTCGACCATGTCAACAACCCAGTGTAGTTTTACATGGTTGGAAAAGTCTATTTCCTTTCGCTATTTTGCCAATCATAATTCATAAATTGTCCAACTTTTTTGACAAAAAAGAGTTTTGCAACTATTCCGCCAGCAAGGAAACACAAATTTATGTGTATCCAGTGCGTCCTTTACGTTTAAATAGTTCAGTTTATTGTCAAGTTGTGCCTCTATACGCCATATTTACGGAATTGATGATACGAGCTGATACGGAATTTTTGAACCCAAATTTCTTGAAATATGGTCATTTTCACAGTAAAGGGAGTAACTTTTGATTTTTTGGGTCAAAATTTCAAACCACTTAAATATGTTTCTGTTTACTGAAATCATGCATAGAAGCAACTTAAATTCCAGTAAAATAATGGTTCAAGGCTTAAACCTTTTGATTTCTAATAAAATATTTGACATTTCCATAACATTTTGGTTAAAATCTAAGAAAAAATGTATTTTACATAACCTCAGAAAATTATGACATGAAAGCTGGAATACATGTGAAATCCCATTCCAAAGTAAGTCAACAGATATAAGTTAAATTTTATACCATGTTTTGCTATGTTTGTAATTGCAGTTTTGAAAATTTTTAACATCAAGTGTCATTTACAATGGAAATTTCCAAACCTTAAACATATTTTTTAAGTTTTAATTGGGTTCCTAAAATAATTTGAATGTCTAACTTCATGTACAAATACTACTTGATGAAAGGAACCTCCCAGCCAAGTTTCACAGAAATTGGAGTTATTTTTAGAATTGGCAATTCAAGCGATTTGTGTTTCGGAGGCTTCAGTTAACAACACAGGTGATCATTAAGTAAAATATTTGGCTAACTACTACAAGTTGACATAAAAAATAGGTAAAAAATATCACAATTACCAATTTTCATGCTTTGCTTCTAAGTATTGAATTTCAGTTGTGACAAAAATTAAATTATCACAGCAAGTCATTTTTTTTTGTTTGGAGGCTTCATGTTAACAATTGTTAAACATTGCAGAAGTAGTTTTTTGAAAACAACAGTGTTGGGATCATCTAAGCTGTTATTTTCTTGTGTGTATTGAATCAATGATTCTATGCGGCAGATATTGTAGATTTATCACATGTTAATTTTTTCACCCATTCGTTAAGTATGGTGTTTTTTGCATGTGAAGCCTCCGAAACAGGCATTTTTGGGTATCAGTATATTTTTCAAATATTAACCATAATGTCAATTTTTTTAAATTTATGACATTCTGCACATATCAAGTAATAATTACAATGCAGATATCATTATGAAACACACCAATTTAGATATGCATAGATGATAATTAATCTTATTGTTGTTTCGGAGGCTTCATTTGTTTCGGAGGCTTCAATTGTTAACGGAAAGTTTGTATTGGGTCCCATTTTCAAACGGTGATATATATCTCCACGATTTAAAAACATGTGACTTGAGGATCTACTTTACTACATTTTGATAAATAGATTGGATGAGCTCTTTTATTTATATTTGAACAAGCTTGCTGAACAGTTTGTTTCGGAGGCTTCAAAAAAGTTAACGGAAAAACGGCTCTTTGAAGTCAAGATTTTATAAAAATTTTAAAAGCTTGCAAATCGACTAATTTTTGTTACCCATTTCAAGTTAAGATAACAACTGTTATGAATCAAGAAGAAGTGAAGAAATAACCAAGAATTATGAACCAAAGCTACACCCTCAAAGTTTGTTAACAATTGTTAACGGAAAATGAAGCCTCCGAAACGACAAATATCGAAGTCCGGTTCTCAAAAATACAGGGCTGTTCACAATGTGGCAGTGTTTACTGAACATATGACTGTACTTTCAGGATAAGAAAAATTATCCATGAACTAACTGAAGAAAACACAGGGTTTTACAAAAATGTTACTGTTTTTTATAGTTTTTCAAAATGGCAATATTAAGTACATTTAAGCCTGCTAAAACTGACGCAGTAACTCCCAAAGCTGATTATGCTACCCAAGGTAGCTGCTAACTAGATGACTTATGTGGCCAAAAATCATGGAATTCTGTGGCTTTATTAGAACACTACGGATTAAAATGTTAAAAATCCAAAGTTACACCCTTTACCGTGAAAATGACCATATACATTACCTTTTTAACTTCTCGCCACGAAAATGGATTCATAAGAAGGTCAAATACAAGCCTTCCATTATGGCTGGTATCATCATCTCGATTGGTGTCTTGTGTTTAAATTATTCCATATTTTGCTGGTAGAAGTTCAATGAAACCCTCCATAATTCACGACTACTGTCACTTGTGTTATAAACTCGATGTGTTTACTATATTGTCGCTCGGGTCCGCGACTAATCGCAGGGACCGGTCTATCATTAGCTATTCTATTCACTTTTCAATAGCCTTATTGTGATGTGTGGGAGTTTTAAAAGCCGAGCCATGAACAAAATATAATGCGAGCACCGGGGGCATCAACTTTAGAGGTGACGGTATGTGCCTGTCAATATATGCCCCTCTTTTGAAGCCGAATATACCCGATGACCAGGCACCTTCAGTTTTCAAAATATTATACCCAATGACCCCTTTTTCATTTTGATTGTACATAATGACCCTTGTTTTTAAATAAAAAAAACCCCAACGTTTTGTACTGATATGCGCCTACTTCGCGCCGCTTGTAGGCACATATACCCATCAATTCTAAAGTTGAGTGCCCCGGGGCGAGCTCATACTGCGGGCCAATGAACAATGAGATAGTGGCTTTTCTGATATCGCTTTGAGGAACTGTTGAAGTATAAATCAGCCAGCGTGTAGGTGTGTCCAAATTGCACATCTTGTTCCGGTTGGTTTATTACCTACCATTGCCTCCGAGATGCAGTTCTAAGGTGACAGAGGGACAGGTCTGCAATTCGATTCCACAACCATTCATACCTTTCATCTGTTTTATTGTATTATCGTGCGAATTGCTCCGTGGTACCTTACGGGTACCTGAATTTTATTTGAATGAAGATGACTCTGTCATGCTCGGCGTCATATTGCATAATTTCTACACAGTATATGCAATAAACCAACCAGAACAGTATAACAATTGAAATAATAGGCAGTTCTAAGATAGGTTAAGAAGAATATAACGTCACAATTCTGTATTATTATTCAAGGTTGTAACGCGTGTCTATGCTGTCATGTAGGCCTACCTGGCAACAGACACGCCCCGGTACAAACAGATGAAATTTGTAGAAAAGCGTGATTATGACAAAAACATTAAAAAATGATACTTTGAGGTATTGTTTTTTTAATTTTTGTATGGCAGATCATACATACACATGTGTTGAGGTCAAAAAGGTAAAAATTTTGTTTTTGACCCCTGACTCGCCTGTCATTCCAAACAACCCCTTAATATGCAAACCATTAACTTGTGTTTACCTCTTCATCTATCACATATTATAAATGCATGGAAAACCAATGCATCTATCATATGTGGTAGATGAAGAAATAAACATTAGTTAATGGGTTTTTTTTTTTTCTGATTTTTTTTTTCTTTTTTTTTAAAATTAACTGTGAATGATCCTGAAGTTTCATAATAGGTCCAGTGTTTCTCCAAGGTGCCGAAAACTTTTTTTTTTTTTTTTTTGCAATTTGTTTTTCTGTGACCTCTGTGACCTTTCTGGGAACGCCGTTCCCGCGGTTTTTGGAGGCCTGGTGCGCCGTACGCGTTGTTAGCGCCGAATTTGCAACATCACGGTAGTCACGCTCGTCAAAGGTTTGCTGCATTTTAGTATATTAGCATGTTAGTAGGGTGTCCACTCATGCAGCGCTTACTCGCCATTGTTTTCCATTCACACACAAGCACACGGCTTGTTGAACGCAAAAAGCAAATGTTTTAGAAATTTGCTCTCATCATCCGACCGGGAGTTCCAACAGGTACTGTGTATGTGGTTATATGTGTTTAATGTGCATTCACATACACAGTTAGCTGTCGGGACAAAGAAATCGTTGCTCCAAAAATGATTGCAAATTACACATTTGTAATCACTTTTCACCACAAAATATGATATGTAAACACAGGTGAACAATGTTATGCAAAAACTCCAAATCGGAGGTTCTGCGGACACCACAAAAATGCCAAAATCTGAGGTTTTGCATCCATTTTAAATATTGTTAATACCGGTAATGTTTACTACTCCGATTTTGGAGTTTTTGCGGATGGTATGCAAAAACTCCATAAACGGAGGCTCTGCGGAGTGCGGATGCCGAAATAACTACAGAATCGGAGGTTTTGTATCCGTTTTAAATATTGTTAATAATGTTTACTAGTAAGTACTCAGATTTTGGTGTTTTTGCATATATATGTAGTATTGGTACTACCGGTATGCAAAAACTCCATGATTGTTAAGGGGTGGGGTATGAACGTTTGGACAGTATTTATTGTGGGATAAGAGCACATCAGACATATCGAATTGCATTCTGAATACGAAGAATGTCCTTCTCATATCAAATAATTTTGATTTTTTGAAATTTGCAATGTAATACACATTTTATGGCAAATGATTAAAAATTGATATTTTTGATATTTAACAATACTAGAAGTAAACTTTAAATCTGATGATTTTTACTAAAAGTGTATGTAGGTGGGATGAAAAACCGACGATCAAATGAAAATGTTGACTTTTCGTATTGAAGATATGGATTTTTTTCCCAAAACACCAAAAAATATTATGTCTTTTTGGGGAAAAAATCTATATCTTTGATACAAAAGGTCAAAATTTTCAATTGATCGTCGGCTTTTCCTCCCAGCTACATACACTTTAAGAATACGGTACCGTATGTCAATAGATTTATAAAATATACTTCGAGGACTGTTATATCAAAAATGTGCAAGTGAAAAATATCAAATTGTAATAATTTGTCATAAAATTTGTATTATATCGTGAATTTCAAAAAAATGAAAATTATTTGATATCAGAAAGACATTCTTCGTATTCAGAATGCAATTTCGATATGTCTGATATGCTCTCATGTCCTACAAAAAATACTGTTGAAACGCTCAAAACGCTAATTCCAGATCCCTTAAAGGCCCACAATCGTTGGCCTGGTCAACTGGCCAGTTGGTAGGCGACCTTGTCGTTATAGATCACACTCCAGTATACAAGTATACATGTCTGGACTTAGGTAGTGTCTGGACTGACATGCCCTGGGCCACATAACTCAATTATGTACAGTTCATTATTCCAGATGTGGTGGTGGACCTTTAAGGTTGGTCTGAACCCTGGAATTATGAAAACTGTCGGGCCTCATAACTGATATCATCACTGATCCATCAGATGCCTATTGTTATGAATGATCAATGAAAAGGTTCAGAACTGGGCTACTAATGGTCTGTCAAGTATCTATAGTTATTTTCATGAATGTGTCAACTCAAAAATCATGCACGGTCGAATGTAGGAAAAGCATGATCAGTTGAGCTGTAGTACCCTGGAATTATGGAAACTTTCGGGCTTCATAACTGCTAAATTATTAGTCTAAAGAACATAAAAGTATACATTTTTTAGACTGGAAATGACTTGCTGAATTCATCTGTGAGGTCCAATTTGGGCCAAAATGTTCATTTTTGAAGAAAATCCCAAAAAACAGGTTTTTTGGCCCAAATTTTTGTGTGCAACATGAGAAAAAAAAATTGTTCGACCAAAATGTTTTTTTATTAATTTCTAAAAACTAGATAAAAATATCTAGGGGCCGTTTTTTCATTTTTTTGAATTTTGACCAACTTCACCAAAAATATTTGAAATTTTGGCGAAAATCAGGCTTTTTTTATGATTTTTTTGAAAATTTTGCATTTTTTTACCATTTTTGGTGCAAATTTCTCAAAGTTGGTCAGAATTCAAAAAAATTAAAAAAACTCTCCTAGATATTTTTATCTAGTTTTTAAAAATTAATAAAAAATTTTTTGGCCAAACAATTTTTTGTTACGTTACTGCGAAAAATTTGGGCCAAAAATTGTTTTTTGGGATTTTCCAAAAAGCATTTTGGCCCAAATTGGACCTCACAGATGAATTCAGCAAGTCATTTCCAGTCTAAAAAATGTATATACTTTTATGTTCTTTAGACTAATAATTTAGCAGTTATGAAGCCCGAAAGTTTCCATAATTCCAAGGTACTACAGCTCAACTGATCATACTTTTCCTACATTCGACCTTGCATGATTTTTGAGTTGAAAATAACTATAGATACTTGACAGACCATTAGTAGCCCAGTTCTGAACCTTTTCATTGATCATTCATAACAATAGGTATCTGATGGATCAGTGAAGATAAGAAGGGATTATAATATATCCGTAACCTTGATATTATAGTACATGTACATCTCGAGGAAAAAGTGCAATGGACATGTTTTCATTTTATGTTTCAAATATCCCGCGCATGAAAATTGAGTATTTAACCCAAAATGGAAAATGGAACAATTTATTGGAAATCTGTTTTAACAGATTTTTTTGACATCTTTTTCTGCACTGTATTATACCTAAATTAAGAAATTTGATAAATATTCAAAGAAAATATAGGTCATCCAAAAATGTTGATTTTTACACATTTTGGGGCAAAAAAGGAAAAATAAGCAAAAATATCAAAATCTGTTTTAACAGCTTCATTCATCAAGTCATAACAAACGGCCTACATGCTTAATTTCTAATAAAATATTGAAATTGTGAAAAATATAGGTATTTATTGATTTTCATGTTTTTCTTGCAAATATGCTAATAATATGCAAATTATGAAATTGCAAAATAAAGTTTCTACATAGCATACATCTTTCAAGTGTGATGTTCAAAATGACAGACATCAAAAAGAGATTCGATGAAATGTAAAGGTGTAGTAACAATTTTGGCATGGACTGTCTGGTTAGGCAAAGTACGGTAAGTTGAGCTGTACACCCCCTGATAAATTTTGTGACTAATCTTGTATTTTTCTTAAAAAATAACTGTACACTGGTTACAAAAGTTATAGGGGCATCATTATAATTTCATATCATAAATTTACGTATGGTAGCCTACCGCTTGTCGAGAGTCGCTGAAATTCCAGTGTAGTATGGATTCCTTGCCCCTATACATTACTTTTGTTACCGTACTGTACCAGTGTGATATATGCAAAAATAGTCACAAATTTATCAAGGGGTATGTGTAGTACCACCTTAATATTGGTAATAATGTTTTGATTGTTAATAATGTTTACTACGCAAAACTTATTGTTTATAATGTTGACTACATGATGCAAAAACTCCAAAATCAAAGGTTTTGCGTCCGTTTCAAAAAATGTTTACTACTCCGATTTTTAAAATTTTTGCAGATGGTATGCAAAATCATCTTCTGCGGACGCCGCAAAAACTCCAGAATATAATATAAATTCTATAGGTTTTTCCAGTTTATGTAACACTTTTTTTTCATTTGAACTTGTGCCAAAATTTTGATGGGGTGCATAACGTAAATTTTGTCAAGTAGGCTTGTATTCATATTTTATGCAATGAATTTTGTACAGTGTTAAATTTCATTCTGTCCTATCACACTTCCATTTCGTCGGATACATACAGCGGTAACCTACTATAATTAAAGACAGAGATAAATAGAATTTATATATCACGTATGACGTCATCTGTCAATCAAACTCGAGCACGGTTTGTTTACAAATGTTGTGATGATGACTTGCTGATCACGGCGGTATAACCGGTCGCCTTATTGTTAATTTTGCACTTTCAAACATGCAAACCATCTCAAAAATTAGATCTTTATAGTAGGAAAGTTTCTTTGGCGAAGGCACCATGTCAACAATGCCTAGAAAAGCTGCTTTTTGCCTTGTAAAAGTAAGTAATTTTTCGCCATTTGCTGCTGTTCCTTTTCTCCGATCAGCACCAGATAGATCGGTCTTCCTTTTACGCGCTATTAACCTGTGTTAACCAATCAAGGATCGTAATTGACAGTGACATCAGACGCGATAAATTCTTTTTATCTCCGTCTTTAATTATAATGTATACATTTATTTTGTCTTTGATCAAATAGACTTATATTCAGTTCACTTAATTTCATCCCTTGTGGAATGTCCTGCCAAGAAGCATGTAAAATCCAGCTGTAGGCTATTATGTTTTTTGATTTTGTTTTTTAGTTTGATTTCTCATGTCTATGAATTAATAGATTACAACTGCGCAACATAGTGTTCATAATATATTTATTAAAGAAGATTTTGTTTTACAAATAACTAAGAAGTACACAAAATGGGCAATCAAATAAATATAAAGCCAGGAACTTTCCTGATCCAGGTAACCGACCAATGTTTTTAATTAAATACTATTTTTATAGTCCATGATGTAACATAACATGTAATAAATAATGAAGGAAATAAAGTGCATACATGTAGCCATGCATCACTATTTCTATTAATTTATTTTCCAGGTTTCTGCAATTATGGATTATTAGGCTATACTATAAAAATTAAAGCGAGTTCCGTTTCATGTTTCTGACTTTTCGAACAAATTATCGAGATATGACATATAATATAGATATAACTGAGAAAACATATGCATGACAATAAATAAACATAAAGAAAAAATGGGAAAAGTACAAAAAAAACAAGAATTAATACATATTCCGAGGACAACATCCTTGATCTACTGGTTCAATGGCTAATTAATATTTATTGCGGAATCGGATTATTCTTGGTATCGTCTCTATACCTCTTCAAATTCTTTTTCAATGCTGTCTTATCTTTACTGCCTATTGTGAATTGTGAAATTCTTCAATCCATTAAAATCCTTGGAAAAAATATTATTATTAGAACTTTGAAATATCTGTGGGTGGGGGTGTGTGTGTCTGAGACTGTGTTTCTGTGAACGCACCTTCACATCACTTGATGTGTGCAACTGATTCAAAAGTGTATACATGTTTGAATTAATAAATAATAGATAATGATATTAAAACAGACACAGAACCTCCGATTTTGGATTTTTGCTTCTCAACTAACCTCCGTTGTAAAAAATGTCAACACCAACCCACCGAAAAACGATAGCAACATACTCTGTCTCTGGCATTGAATATGTAACTATTGTGTGCAAATTTGAGGCTAGAGTTCTCGAGTACATAAGTGCCAGTCTTCAGTCCTGTCTTACTCAAGAACTCTAACTCAAATTTCTACATAAATTTTATGCTAGAGTCCATTGCTATTGTTTTTCAGTCAATCAACATTGACATTTTTTATAACGGATGTTATTTATCTATAAAATTGATGTTGAAATTTATATGGAAGTTATTTCGATGACATCAATGAGTCAACTGTACCTTTCATTGCTTTTGAGTAAAGGTTAAAATAAAGGTAGAAAGTATGATACAACTTTAAAATATATACAAAGTTTGGCAAGCTTTCGGCCACAGGCTTTTTTCATCTTTTTTGAGTAAAGGTTGCCTATTTTGAACAGTCTAATTTATAGTGACTTGAAGTGTATTTATGAATTTTAGCAACATTTTTGATGCAATAGCTTGTTGTAATTGGCTGTGTTTACTTCTAAACTTCCATAAGTTCCATTGATTTACATGGTGTCATGCTTCAGAACTCTTGCCCCCTGTTTCCCCCAGTAAAAACCCAAAATTAAATATATGTTCACAGTGCCTTGAGGGACCCCACAGGAAATGGAAACGGAAATGGCACTGATACACCTTCCAGCATGCTGATGATTTGTAACTGTAAGAAAAGAAAATGTGTTCATAATTCTTGTGTGTCGATAGAGTCGAAGTTTCGATCATCAAAAGACTCTGGTGAGGCATGGAGTCAAAGGCTAGCACTGAAGTCCATAGTAATTAAAAATCCATCTGTTATATATTTTGTTAATTTGCAGGTTAAACATATTGATCAAGTTTTATGTAAACAAGTCCAATCCCAAGAATGGCAGACAGAAGGAATGACCTTCCTATAGAAGAATATGGTTGCCTGCCATCAAAGCCTGGTGTAAAACTGGACTTGTATAATTTTGAGAGTACTTACGCAGAAGACAGTCCATATGTGCTAACTAGTCCAAGATCCCTGGAGGCATGTGCACAGTTAGATATCAAGGTAAGTTCACATTAAGTTCTACTTGACAGGCCTATATGCACGGGAAAGTTGACAGAAGAAAGGAGAAGAAAAAAATCACTAAAAAACAAAAGACAATCGTCAATGACTGTCTCAGTAAAAGATCGCATTTTGCATTTGTGATGTGATCAAGCAAAATGAGTCGGATGTCGGGAATATTGATTTTGAGATATAACCAATATTTTGAAATAATATTCAACTTCCTTTGTTGTTCTGAGCAACACTAAAATGGTCATATCTCTGGAACAGTAAGTTTAATTATGATGGGATTTTGAGCAAAATAAAGCACTGAGAATTGCTCATTTAAAGCCTTAATGTACGATTTCCGTCAAATTTTGATTTTGTTATTCCTTATTCAAAATGTTGAAATAATATTAGTAATAACTGACGAGAAGGGTTGTTGTCCATTTTAGGTTGAAATAACAAGGTAAAGTGAAAGAAACCCCATTGGTTATTTTGGCCATTTAACACGCAGTTCTATAGGCGGACATATTATCATAATTTATAAATTATGATAATATGTCGAACTTTGCTCTGTTGACCTAGAAAGACAAACAAATTTGGCCGATTACATTTTGATGCAAGTTAGGACGTGTGTAAACATTACAAATATGCAAAAAATATCAGGTTTGAAAAAAATTAACCAATTTCATATTATAAGATCGTACATTATGGCTTTAATGAAATTGAAACTAAATTTTGATTATGATCGACAACAGACTCATGCTTGATCGCATCACATTTAGGTTTTAATGCCACATACAGGAAACTTTTTTTTTTTGTATTACAATTGGTGAAATAAAGTCCAAGGAGATCCATCCCAAGCCATATCTAATGGCAGGAGCTTTCAGGTGTTCTGGCCCATGGACTCCTGTTGGGGCATTCCATCTGGACCTCATGGGCCCTAGGGTGGGCCCCTGGACCCCACCGGCTAGTTGCTACACTCTAAAGGATAGTGGCACTGTAAGGAATTAATTGAGGACTCCTGAATTAGACAAACTGATGCGCTTGTGATGTGTGTTGATGCTTACTGAATGCACTCGGTCTCCTGAGACATATTCACATATCAGCAATTCAGCATGCTTGCATTGATTTGTCTAATTTAATTTTCTTCTCAACTACATGTAGTAATGTGCAATGTTGATGAAATGATTTTCTCTCCTACCTTTTTTGAATTTGTATCAATACAGCCAGTTGAGCTCATTCTGAAACCTGTGTCTGATTTTGAAGAGGACTGTCTGCTCAGCGGTCAACCCATCGGTTATGCCAGACACATGTATGAAGCTTATGAAACAAATAGACTTGGTAAGGAATTCATTGAAACATCGGATTGGAGTAAAACT